>NC_088300.1:31977042-32277042 GCF_032854445.1 Liolophura sinensis
TGTGCAAGTGCGGTTGGCTCGTATGTATCGTTTGTTTGCATTCCTCACTCTGAAGAATAAATACTGCGCCCAGTATTTGAATAATTAAATTAGTACTCTGAAATTGAAATGCTTTGGTAGTTTTGTGACAGAAAGCATTTTTTCTTGCTGCATTATTAAAACCAAACATTTTATTAGTGTAGATCAAAGACAGTGGATATTATTTTCTTAGGAGACAGTCAATGACATGGAATAATTTATCACAATATCATACTACTGTTATACCAACTATTCTCCTTCTAAGAAATTTATTTGTTTGATTCATCTTTCTCATCATAATCAAGAATTATTTCACTATATATATAACCGCGGTCAGTATTATGGTGGAGGAAACCGGTGTGCCCGGGGTAAACTACAAACCTTTGAAAAGTTATTGACGAATCTTTACCAAGAGTGAAGTATAGTTATATACACACGACATTAGTGGACGACAAATGACCTTCAAAAACGTTAAAGATTGGACAAACGGCCGCTTTGTTTACCCCGCGAACAGTAAGAGCGGAGTAATCCACAGATTCCCTGTCCAAGGTCCCTAGGTTGGGTTCGAACCCGCACCTCGTGTGTCCTAACGATTTAAAGGCAGGCATCTTGACCACTCTCTTACGGCACGTTCTCCATTTTCCATTAAATACATGAGCGGCCTCCGTGGCTCAGTTGGTTAGCGCAGTAGCGCAGCGTAATGACCCAGGAGCCTCTCACCAATGCGGTCGTTGTGAGTTCAAGTCCAGCTCATGCTGGACTTGAATTTAAAATCCACAACATTTAAAATCCACAACAGACCTTGGAATACCACGGCTCCTCAGATTGTGACAATTACTGTAAAATGTTTACTTTGTTCAGTGTTTACTTTTATCTCAAACAACCACAGATTGATATAAACAAAGTAATACCTAGATAAGCGATGGACCTCATCTGCCACAATGTACATCTCCATAAAGGTCAAGCTTCCAAGGTTGTTTAATAAGCAGGCCACATGATCACCTGACGTATAGAAACGACAATCAAAGAACAGTCCATAATTTCATTTTGATGAAATTTTTATTTTCAATGGCTTGTAGAAATGGTACCTAGACTCTTTGTATTGTTTTAATATAACTATTTATTAAATATGATTACAACACAGCATTCTGAGCAATTCTAGACCAGAGCAAGTGACAAGATCCCGGATTTCATCGGTTACGTGTGACCCATTTACCAAATATCACACAGTGGTCACTGTTCTGGATTTTCTCTATGTGCGATATTCCTGCATAAATGTGGATTCGTCTGATGAGGTAAGCAACCTCGAGAGCGGGCAACCCTTGATGACAACACAGCATTTTGAGTTATTCTAGACCACCGATGTCTAATAAAGTCCAAATGTCATCACTGCCTGTTTTTTTACCTAATTCTGCTTAAACCTTAGTGCTAGGGGGCGTGTACGTTGCTACTTTTAAGCACATACATGAACAGTCGGAATAAAACCCTGACTGAGGTAAAATGACAAGAGGCCGGATTACAGCGGTGATACGATTGACCATTTGCCAACTATCACACTGTTGTCACTGCTCTGGTTTCACTCTGTATATTCTGTAGTCGTTTATACAATATACCTTTGAGGCTTTCTGTATGACACACTCGATCTACAGTATTTGTGATACACGATTTATTTATGTTGTATATACGCACCTGATTTGACGTTTAAGTGAATCTCATTGGCAGGGTTTGTCATGTGATTCAGCATTAGCTTTACTGTTCTCGTGCGGGCATGATCTGAAAGTTGAACTCTCACGATTAAATATGGATTTATGCGGATTGACGTTAGCGGCATGCTTGGGAATACGTTAGATATCCAACATAAACCATGTTTACATGTATAAGTGAAGCAAATATAGGGAATACTCAGAGGCTGCCAGACCTTAAAGGATACATGAAAAGGTTCTGTAAAACGAAGAGTATGGTTTAAGGAAAAGCATCTTAAAGAAAGATATGCCCACCAAAATATCTATTTCTCTTTTCATTTTTGAGGCATGTTTTATATTTCTTAATAACGCCTTTATTTTATGCGTATTCTCCGTCAACGGTCGGAAATATTCGGAAATGACGTAATCGATGAACGTACTGGAAAAACGGAATCAGCTTAGCGTCCCAAATTCGAGCTCTCCCCCATAACAAAGTTATTTAACAGGTATCACTGTTGACGTCACTACATCAGGCTAATTATTTTCCGGACTGACTGACCTCTTTGGCCTCAGGAAAACCATAGTTTATAGCCATTTTTACGCCTCGAGAAAATTAAGAAAGCTGGGAAGCTTTTTGTACTTCTATATGCTAGTCCACCTGATATACTTCGTATCAAGGAATAAAAACAGGGCGTTTCCATCAGCGTCATGTCTGATATACCTAAAATCGCAGTCCACTAAGCTGGCTCTATACATTTGAATATCACGACCTCATTGCTCAAATGCTATGTCCTATTTATCTAGTATAAACCAGTGTTGTTCATCATCAGAAATGATGAATGTTATGAGTTACATTTTTAACTTTAGGCCTAATAAGTGGTGAAGAATTTCGTCGCTATACAGTAGCCTTATTTAGCTTCTTTGAATTGGCTAAATTCAAGTCAGTCGAAAAGTACAATATTTTTCAATCCTTATACTTCATAATACATATAGGCCCTATATACCTTCATCGTCATCACACCGGATTCCCCGTGAAGCCCTGTAAAAATTAACAAAGGACAGACCATTACGCATGTTTTTAGACATATTATTGCTGCAGATGTGAAAACATGTTGATGCCTATCGAGAAACCAGCAATTCAAATTTACTTCAGACATGGCTTAAAACAGCTAATGTAACAAAAACATATCATAGAACTATTAACGGCTGTCAAAAGCGTGTGCTTGCTCCAAGGAAGACAACCGTATAGAGTCTGAACTCAGTGAGAAGTCCATGTACTTCAAAAAATAATTTTATAAACTCTGAGAGTTGAGATTAAATCAGTACCCAATCCTAATTCCATTTCGTCGTCTTCGAGCTGAAACATGGGTCCAGATCCGGGCACACTTCCGGGTATCAGACAGAGGCCGATGGTTCCTACAGCAGGCAGAACATGCGCAGAACATCAGCATCGAAATCACAATGTCGTAAAAGCCTTATTTATTTATTTATTTATTTATTTATTTATTTATTGTTGTGTTTTACGCTGTACTCAAGAATATTTCACTTATACGACACAGGCCAGCATTATGGTGGGAGGAAACCGAGTAAAGCCCGCGGAAAACCCACGACCATCCGCAGGTAGCTGGAAGGCCTGAAGCCTTATTTAGAATCAATGTTTTGAAGTTATTGTTGTGACAGCATGGACATGAAACGATGCTTATACCCGGTCGAGTTATTGAGAATGGGGAATCTTATAGGCCGCCAAAAATGGTTTCGCTAAAAATACACAAAACAGTCTTCTTACAACTGCAGTTACGCAGTATTGTATATAAATTATACCCAGTCCCAAGCATAACTACAAGAAAGTACGAAGCATTACACAAAAGAAACAAAAATTTGTTAAAGCCTGTTAAAGCCGGTTTATTACAAACTCACCCATGTTTTTGAAGACGAAATTTAGCACTTCCTTTATTTCCGGTAGTGACTTTCCCTCTTCCGCCATTGCTCCAGCGATCTGACAAGGCGATGAAACGCACACTATTGTAAGGTTATAACCAAAATCAGTAAAGTTCCACCATTCATGTGATTGCCATCTCACCCAAAATGAGAAACTGATAGCCAGTCAGATGAGTGCTCATTTCTTTAGCCAAGGAAAACTCAAACACGTGCAACCGTCTGTGGAAAGATTTTTGAAAACTACGTCCAGAACTACGGTTTCTATGTTTTGATTGAATAATAATGTTTGAATTTTATTTCGGGATTTTAAGACGCTGCGATTTTCATACCGAAGACACTGGGCATGACACCATTATGACCCAGTGACGTCATGTTTATAATGAAGACACCAGACACGACACTCATTAGACCCAATGTGGTCAAGTTCATACTGAGGATACCGGTGAGTTCCAGCGTGAACTTGATCACAACAAAGACACCAAGCATGGCATGCCCTCAATCCCAATGCCGACACGTCAGCACGGTAAACATCAAACATGAGATTCCCCTGAATCCCAGTGACATGTTATTCATGACATTGAGACGTTTGACATGACACTTCACCCCAAAGTGGGGTGAAGATCAAAAACGTCTTTTGATACCAAATCTTCCACTCCTTCTGTTTTTCTTCAAAGAAGAGAGTATCCAAAGCGAAGTACATTTACGAATAAGTACATCGTTTTAAAGAATGTTTAAGCATGAGAAGCCTGGTTATGGTACCTTTAGGGCTAAAATTCCACCGACCAAACCTCGCCTTCCTGCTGTTTTATCCGAGGTCTGAACAGCGCAGTCATCCGAGTTAATGTAGACGTCTAGCTTGATCCCTTCTTTCTGGGCTCTCTCCATGGCCTGCCCAAACGTAAGTCTGTCACCTGTGTAGTTGTTGAACGTCACTAATACACCAGCTACAAATAAAGGAAAATGATTTTTTGTAGATCACGGACAACGAAAGTACCAAAACATCAAAATAAACTTATTCCTTTAAAAATTGATAAAATACACAAACACAATGCATACCCTTGTTGCCTCTACCTATGGCGCGGAGAGCGGCCAGGATATCACCGGGTGGTGGAGAGGTGAAGATCGCCCCGCTGACCGCGGCACTGGCCATCCCAGGGCCTACATAACCTAAGAAACAAGGGAGATACTGAAGAATGTACCGGTATCCTATGAAAAGTGCCATGTTTTTCAAAGTGCATCGGATTTACATACAAGTACCGGTGAATGAGTCACAGTTAGTCATGTAATACAAAAAGACTACAATGTATACAGCCAGTAACACCAGAGTAGCGACGACAGTATAATAGTTAATTTGCAACCTCCGACCATATATGCTAGGCACGGTTGTAGAAGTGAAATAGTCTAGAGTATGGCGTAGAACATCAATGAAATAAACAGTTTGCAATTGTTCATAAGTAACCGGTAAAATCCAGCCTATACCGCGTTTCTATATTATACGAACAACCATAATGCTGACTAAGCTGTGGAAAACCTACACGCGCAATATGAACACGGATATGACATAACACGTATGTGTTTTATACTAGTAAATGAATTGGAATTGCTGATATATCAGATTAGCATTAGATGCGTGGAAAGTATCTGTATTTCTTCCTTTCTTTTTTTTAAAATAAACGTTGTTTTCAAGAATATTTTATGTCGTTTCAAGTTGCAATCTTTTTAGTATACTGCATGGCTGGTCCCCATATACGGACACGTTTGCTGTTCTGCCTCATTAGAAAATCATGCGAAAGGCGATAATCGTAACGCTCCACCTGGTGGCCAGTCTTTCACTTACCCATAATGCTTTAGTGTGAAAAGAAAGTACCACGATCGCCAGTTTCAGTCCTATGCACGACTCGACCAAGATGATATTTGTAAAGATTGCCTGTTCATGGACTTCAGCATAATATGTCATACAGAATTTTAACTAATATTTCAAGTGAAATACGAATAGCTGAAAGGGTGCCATGTTATATATGCACTGACTTTCTGGTGATTGAATCATTGTAGGGCTTTGGTCACTGCATGACAATCCTGAAACTCACCACAATAAGATTTGATTCTTCTATGAATTAACCTACTATGAAATCAATGTTTGTCGGCGTTTCTTTTCAACAATTTTATTTTTGAACTCAAGATAACAGGAACTATACACACAAGTTCGATAGATTGGCACATGCCTTTATGGGATAAAAATGTCTGAAGTAACATTTTTCCATATACTTAACATATATAATAATGGAGTTTGGAGTTCGTACTCTTTTATTGACAAAGGTAAAAAAAGTCCTACTGTATCATGTGACCTGTCAAAAATGTTAGGCAACTATTTTTGATTGCACTTACTTTAACATGAGCGTCTGAACACAGTTTCACAAAGGGTGACTGAGGCCTGTGATCGGTAAATTAATGTCAGGAAAAATTGTCTAACATAGTCATATGATACACTAGCTATTCACACACCAGATCTGCTTGGTTCATGGCCAGATCCTCCACCTGTCAGGATGGTGACCTTGCCTGCCCGGATGACTTCTAGGATGTCCGATCTCACAATCACGCGACTGTGGCCCCGAAGGAGCCGGAGACCCGGATTGACGGAGACAAGACCGGACAGACTGTCGTCTACACAGCTCTCTACCGTGTTCAGCAAACGTTTCCTCATATCCGACATTCTGCACGTGACAAAAATGACATGATTACCGATGAAGGTGATAATCTTTTAGAAAAACATGAGGATGACGATGACTGGAAGGTGTATAATGCTGGTCAAGTTATACCACAAGTCAGACCGAGTCTCTAACATCAGACCGTATGCTGAGTTAAACGCCTGGTGAATTAATATAGAACATATAACAAGGACATCAGAGGACTCCCAATGCTGTTCACTGCATACACAGTTTCATTAATGAACGTATAGTACGTAGGCGTTATACATGTACTACACTTACCAGATTACAATTAATCTGGTAAGTTGAACGGAAAGTCTATTTTCTGAGTGATGCTAGAAAGCATTCTCTTATTATAGCACAATATTCTGTCATATTAAACTTAATATCCTGCTATTGCAATAGAATATTTATGTTGACTTAATAGAACATGTGTGTTTAACAGAATAATCTGCTGAAATAGCAGAATGCATTAAGCATTGGTAGTGGTCGACGTGATAGTTTTGTAGACGATATAATGATCGTGATAGTTGAAGCTGATAGGGGCAATGGTGGTGATGGACGTGATGGATATGTAGACGATAAAATGATGGTGATGACTGAAGGTGATAGGGGCAATGGTGGTGATGGACGTCATGGTTATGTAGACGATATAGTGATGGTGATGACTGGAGGTGATAGAAGCAATGGTGGTGATGGACGTCATGGTTATGTAGACGATATAATGATGGTGATGACTGGAGGTGATAGGGGCAATGGTGGTGATGGACGTCATGGTTATGTAGACGATATAATGATGGTGATGACTGAAGGTGATAGGGGCAATGGTGGTGATGGACGTCATGGTTATGTAGACGATATAAAGCAGAAGATGGATGCAGTTCGATGGCGACAATGGTAGTGATGAATGTGATGGTTATGTAGACGATATAGTGATGGTGATGACTGGAGGTGATAGGGGCAATGGTGGTGATGGACGTCATGGTTATGTAGACAATACAATGATGGTGATGACTGAAGGTGATAGGGGCAATGGTGGTGATGGACGTCATGGTTATGTAGACGATATAATGATGATGATGACTGAACGTGATGGGAGCAATGGTGGTGATGGACATCATGGTTATGTAGACGATATAATGATGGTGATGACTGGAGGTGATGGATGTGATAATGGTGTAGACGATATAATGATACTGATGGTTGAAGGTGATAGGGGCAATGGTGGTGATGGATGTGATGCAGAAGATGGATGCAGTTGATAGTGACAATGGTAGTGATGAATGTGATTGTTTTGTAGACAATATAATGGTGTGATGATGTGTGATATAACAGGTTATGATTGAATGTGAGGCGGGCAATGGTGATGATGGATGTGATGGTTATGTAGACGATATACTGATGGTGATGGTAGAATGCGATACTGCCAGTGGTGGTGCTGAATTAATGGGATAATTATGTAGACGACATAATCATGAGGAAGTTTGTAAGTGACAACATCAAATAAATAAATGAAATAAATATTGTGGCAGGGCGCGTCGATGCCGCCAAAGTGCTACCGCCACTAGAGTATGATGTCGAAGACACCAGACATGATACGCCCGGGCCAACCAGCTCTGTTTCCGGACGGTCCACACAAATATAACACTGCTTCATCCAATCGCTAATGTATCATTACCCTAACCTATCAGCCCTATCCTATGCGCAAGCCCTATCCCATGCGCAAGGCCTATGCATACATCACGTGATCTGTTACAACACTATTCAGTAGGTATAACGGGATACTGTACCTGGCAATGCTCTGCAATGACACAAGCCCTGTAGCGTTCTGTGCTCGTATATGGTGTTCACAAACGTATTTCTGCAAGCCAATTCTTTCAAAGCTTTTGCTGAACACATTCGTAACGCATATAGCGACCTCCTTGCAGTTGGCTATATCGCCTCAAGCAGAGCACTGGCTCTCGACTTGACTGTAACCTACATATACGATGACCTGTTGATAGCGTACAGTGTGCGGAATATAGCATGAAGATGTACGTGATTACCGTACAGTACCCTAATATTGGCTGACTATATATTATGACTAGTACTTTAATAATTTTTGGCAATATATTTATTTATTTATTTGATTGGTGTTTTACGCCGTACTCAAGAATATTTCACTTATACGACGGCGGCCAGCATTATGGTGGGAGGAAACCGGGTACAGCCCGGGGGAAACCCACGACCACCGCAGGTTGCTGCCAGACGTTCCCACTTACGACCGGAGAGGAACCCAGCATGAGATGGACTTGAACTCAGAGCGACCGCATTGGTGAGAGGCTCCTGGGTCATTACGCTGCGCTAGCGAGTTAACCGACTGAACTACGGAGGCCCCTGGTAATATATAAATGTGCGCAATAGAATGTTGTTCTGAGTATATATGTATATGCCTGGACCGGAGTTTTTCAGTGATAGGAAGATGACAAACAAGGAGTAGAATCAACATATATATGTATGGGATACAATGCGTTACATATAAATAATATAGGGGATATGGGAATATAGTAGCAACATATAGTGGTGTGGGTCTGTCAGCAACCTGCAGATGGTCGTGGGTTTCACCCGGGTTGTACCCGGTTTCCACCCACCATAATGCTGGCCGCCGTCGTATAAGTGAAATATTCTTGAGTACTGCGTAAAACACCAATCAAATAAATAAATAAATATAGTGGTGTGCGTGGTATAATACTGTTTGAGGTACAGTCTGTCAGAAATGTCATATTTTTCATATGGATAGGGATAGGGATAGGGATAGGGAGTAATTGCATTACTTCCATACAGCTGTACGGTATACGCGATGCAATGACGTTGTAAGTAAATAGGGAATACTATAGCAAGATATAATACGTGGCCGAGGGGGTTAGCACGCCAGCACGGCGCAATGACCCAGGAGCCTCCCACCAATGCGGTCGCTGTGAGTTCAAGTCTAACTCATGCTGGCTTCCTCTCCGACCATGGGAGGGAAGGTATACCAGCAACCTGCGGATGGTCGTGAGTCGTGTGTGACATAAATATCCTTAAGCTGTATAAGCTGCCATAATAGATATGGAGTGGTGGCAACACATACAAATAGGCAATGCAAGAACACAAATAGCACACTTTTCAAGGTACTGAGTGGCATGCAACATGCACATGTAATATGCTATACATTGCATGTAGATACATGAAGCAGTGTTTTATTTGTGTGGTCCATCTGGAAACAGGATTGGTTACCGGGCCCCCTCGTCCCCTCATCACGCGGTGCGAATGGTACCGCCCTCGTGCCGCGGATCGAGAGGCGAGGGATCGAGGGCTGTACGGTTCTCGTTCCGAGGCCCGCGATCACCTGATGTAGGCCTATGAGCTAGATCAGTAGTAGTAATCTTGAGCGTAACCCGCTGAAAGAAATTCTTATGTGCTTTTATGGCTCATTCTTAAGCCTTGAACTTGACTCGTGAAATGGACAAACTTGTAGAGGATGCCAAAAACAATTATACATCTGCAGAGTTCTAAAATATCGTCTGAGTAGAAAATGCTTAAAAACTATGTAAAAATGTTTTAAAACATCATTGATGTAACATGCAGATATAGCTTTGGACAACATCACTGAAAGCCAGACAAATACCATAGAGAATGTCCAAAAGGACACTCTGTGTCTTATCAGTTGTTTAGCTAAGAGCGTTGAGCCAGCGAGCAGCCAGCTCGCTTTTCTTTTCCACAAACTGTGCGGGAAAAGAACACCTTACCATATTCAACTAAAGCGATCAAGAATTTAAAATAACTCTAAAAAAATGTTTTATCCGCCAGTGCCACCAGTATGGCACAATGTTGGTAACCGATGTTCAAACATAATCTTCTGAAGACCAATAAAATTGATGTAGCTTGCTTATTTGTTATGCTTATATTAGTTATGCCAAAGACTCTTGATGACGTCCCTCTTTTCGATGGGACAGGCCGAGTGGTAAACGTGCCAGCGCGGCACAATGGCTCAGGCGTCTGTCACCCGTGCGATTGCTGTGAGTTCAATTCCAGCTTAGGTTGGCTTCCTCTCCCCAGAGCTTGCGGATGGTCGTGGGTTTTCCCTGGGCTCTGTCCTCGTCCCCTTTTCCCTTCCCGCGGATCGCGGCCCGCGGCATGAGGATGGTACCATTCCCGCGCGACGTGTGATAGCTGGTGAATGATCACACGTGACCTGTGAAACACGGCCTCTTTCAATTCACCTCAGTTACGGGTTTTTTCTAACTGTTCATGTGAATGCATAAACAGGAGCAAATTACACGTCCCCTATAGCACCAGGGCTCAAGCAGAACTAAGTTTAAATAAATGCAGTGATATGAAGTGCAATTTATTAGACGTCACTATAGTCTAGAATTACTCCAGAATAAGAGTTAGAATAAACCTCTAACAAGGCAAACTGACAAGAGACCGAATTTAACTATAGTTACGTGTGACCATTTGCCAGCTATCGCATTGACTTCGCTTCTCTGGTTTCACTTTCCACGCCGTAGTCTTTTATATTTAGTATAAGTATTAGTTTAGTGTTTTTTTTTTTTGACCGTGTGATAAACAGCGGGAAAATACTTAGTAAATACATCAGATACTTAATTTCATTTTGATTGTACTCCGGTTTTGATACTTTAATATTCTCTGAATATGCATTGACGTGGTGTTGCTAAACATAAACTAAAACAGGTTGATGGGACATCGAGATATTGGAAGCAAAAATCAGTCCGGTTATCACGGAAACATATTTCCTCGGGCAAGCTTAAATGTAAATCTATATTTAAATCATTTGTTCGAGCAGCGGGTGTTTCGGATCACTATCACGATATAAACGCATACTTTATATAAAACATTTGATAGAATACTATTCAAATAGATAGAACTCACACGTGCACATGGTTTAGGGATGAGTGGCTATATATTAACTCTTCCATGTCGCTATGAATATCTACGAGAATCCAGTCATATACTTATGAACCAAGTCATTTTGAAGTTTGTTATAGTATATATGTATTTATTTATTTGATTGGTGTTTTACGCTGTACTTAAGAATATTTCTCTTATACGACGGCCACCAGAATTGTGTTTGGAAGTAACCAGGCAGAGCCCATTTGAAACCCACGACCATCCACAAGTTGCTGCACACCTTTCAATGTACGGGCGTAGAGGAAGCCAACAAGAGTTGGATTTGAACTAACAGCGATCCCAATGGTGAGAGGTTCCTGGGTCATTGCGCCGCATATTACAGTAAAAGATTTTCGTTTGTAAATGCATGGATGTATTACATGGCGATAGGACACTTATGCTCCTATAGTATGTAGTAGCGATCATATAGCGTCGTATAATATTAGTTTTCTGTGAGCCTCAGACGTGTCATAGATTGGTATCCAGTGAATACGTATTAATTTGACCAACTGCTTCATGAGTGAGTGAGTGAGTGCTTGGGGTTTAACGTTGAACTTAACAATTTTTCAGTCATATGACGACGAAGAAATCCTATGCAATGTGCCTCCTTGTTGCAGGTCGGATTTCCACCACTCTTTTATCTAGTGCTGCTTCACTGAGACGCCTTACCGAAGACAAGTAAGTCGCCATTCAGAGTCATTACACTGTTACGGATCAACCAGTCGTTGCACTATCCCCTTCACGCTGAACGCCAAGCGAGGAAGTAGATATATACATATTTATACATACGCTAAAACAGCTTAATTTGCGTATGTATTGACGTTTACAGATTTCGCCTTACCCGTTCATTCATGACTAAGCCAAGCATCCTGTATCTGATGATAGACAGGCGTGGGTCAGATTTAATTGGTCGCTTTCCTGCCTGAGGGGGCGTTATCGATGTGACGCGCAAGGTCGATTGTTTACTTACTGTGAAGACCATCCCCATAAAGTCTGCGTTAAAAACGAAAATAGAGAGTACAGAAGCCTGCGCTGTGCGTGAGGAAATAATGACAGACTATAGCTAACGGTAACTGACGTCTAACTGAACAGAAATGGGAGACAAACTTGATAAGACCTTGGACAATGGGAAGGAGAAAGGCGGGTTGGTAAGTACATAGTTTTACGATATATACATATACATCATATATAAAAGTTAGTCTCTTGGAGGTGTACGTCCATTTCTTGAATGGAGTGTATAATCACATATTTCACGTTTGAGCTTGTGATGTCTGGCCTCTCTTCATTTTTAAGAATGGGCGTTAAACAAGGATCAAACATAACAAATGAAAAATCTGTCTGACACTGTTAGGAAAAGGCACAAAAGTTCAGTTTATGTGAAGTACACTCAACACATAGATAATATGCATATGTGTACTACGTGTATCACCCCCATCAGCAGAGAATAAGCTTGATATACATGTACATGTATGCTGAAATTAAACGTGTAACCTTCCTGGAGTTTCGAGTTGGAAATCTTTTGTCGTCAGAGGTAAAAACAGTCCTATTCTGCCATGTGACTAGTGAAATCTGTGTTGAAATTCACTTACTGTTCGCCAATCACACCTATTTCCAGACGCACAAATGACACCTCTTTCCTTTGGAAACTTCTCAAGATCACAAACGTTCAGCTTCTCAATTTTCTCTATCATTAATCGTCTCTAAATTATTTTATGACACTTTTTTCAGACGCCCGTGTTATAGTGAAGGTGATCGAGAATAGTTGCCTGACATTTTTGACAGGTCACATCATACAGATGATTTTTTTCTACCTTCAAGGATAAAAGAGTTCGTACTCGAAACTCCCCTATTAGTGTGTCTTGCGGCCGTTTGCTCAGTCTAACGTTCGTGGAGGGCCATTTGTCTTCCACCGATGTGATGTGCATATCTGACGCCATCCACATTCTGGTTTCCTCTGTCTATATTTAGAATTAACCACCACCGTATAAGCTTAATGAAACATTTTTTGAGTAGGCCCCATGGCGATAAACAACAGTGAAATAAATCATCGCAGTGACTTTGTATTGTATGTGGAAGATCTTGTCATGCCCTAGTATATATCAATATATATATATAGGCCCTATATATAGACCCATGTACTCTTACCTTCAATGTACATCGCCATGCGTCTGGGTTTTGTCGTAATTAACTTGTAAACAGTTAATGGTATGGACATGATCGACCCTTCGACTGTGTATAGAAAATGGGTTTTCCAAGAAATACTGATGAACAGATATTTATAGAAATAGGCCAGTCTCTGTGGGAACCTGTGCAAGCTACGGCATCTCGCTCGCGGCAAGTGACTGTTACGGCGTCAGACTCAAAGCCAAAATAGTCTTGCATGATGCGACAAGCACCAGCTTCATGTGTAGCCTATACAGCGAATCAAACAACAATTACATTAAACATACGTAACAAAATATATCTTACCTCAGCATCTCTCTTTCAATTAAGTTCATCTGTTTTTTTTTTGTTTTTTTTTTTTTGTAGGTCGTGCGGAAATGCCTGAAGAGTATGAAGAAGAGTTTCGTGTCGACTTTCGTCCACAAATCTCCCGATCGGATCGTTGTGTTAGGGAATTGCCCAGCAGTGATACGCCTGCCAGCCAACTGACGCAAACGCCGTACGGAGATAAGATGGGGATGTAATACTGTAACAACAGTGGTATATACGGTTTCCACAGTTCGCAGGGGCTGTATACATGTCCCGGATATATTGCAGGTCTATACAGGATAGCAGAGAACATACAAACTTTGGGACATCGATGAAGACGACTGTATGATAACATATGCAGTATTTTTGTTTTAGTCCAACAGTCAAATGCAATATGTGTGTATATATGTGCAGCTTTGAGAGTTTGGCGATGTTAAAAGATTTCAGTATTGGAGATAATACTTACATCTATTTTTTATACCAACAGACAGGTACTATATGCATTTAGGAAAATTGACAGTCTGGTTGCAGCTGTCATTGTTCGATATATAGGTAAACATGATTTCACCGTGAACACGGATGCAAGTTTGTTGTTCCCATATAACAGGTATCAATGTGATCCTTGTTTATGGGCGTGAGGATATGGGTGCGTACGTAATTATAGGAGAAACCGTCCAGTTTGTCGGATCTAAGAGAAAAAAATATAGACTAAGTGATATATATAGGACGTATGACCTATATACTTATATACATCTATGTAATCTGATGGTTGGTGAGAAACGCCGTTCTCAGTTGATGATAACGACATAGAATCAAGAATTAATGACAAAGTAGCAGACCGTGGATTGCACAACTAAAACTCAAGTCCTGAATTTATATATGAAAGCAACCGGAGTTAAAACCAAAAACAACTGAAGTTTGTTAAAATTCAGACTTGTAAAGAGCGGTTTATTCCGTAAGTCATGCGGTAAATTGAATGGAACTTGTATAACACGAAAACGTGCTCTAAGGCATTGGTGGCATTATGCTGGCATAAGAAGATAGTTAACACACATACATGTATGTGTTATAATGTATTATTCATAGCCGTCCATGTACAGATTAATCCTTGACTTACTGTACATCTATTTAGCAATTCTATTTCGGAGACCTATGTTCATGAATTTTATCTGTTTATCCATTAATATACTCTGATGAAATGTATAGTGATAAAATTTGGGACTCGGAGTAGTTTCAGTAAGAACCTATATATATTTTCCGTGTCTGCGCATGCACTCAGTGAACTCGGGAGACCCGGGATCAAACTCGGATTGGGTCATACTAAAGACTTTAAAAATGGTACTTGTTGCGGCCTTGCTTGGGGCTCATCACTTAGAGGTTAGAGCAAGGAAACAAGACTGGTTGGCCCGGTGACAGTATAATGTGACTGGTTGGGGTGTCATGTCTGGTGTCTTTGACATGATTCTTCATTGGCGACAGCACTTGACTCGCATGGACTTGCCTTGCCAAAAGG
Source organism: Liolophura sinensis (assembly GCF_032854445.1). Classification (NCBI taxonomy): domain Eukaryota; kingdom Metazoa; phylum Mollusca; class Polyplacophora; order Chitonida; family Chitonidae; genus Liolophura; species Liolophura sinensis. The sequence goes on from NC_088300.1 coordinate 31,992,300, forward strand.
AGATACAGCATATGTATACACACACACACCCATTGACTCCTTGTCTTCATATGACTGAAAATTGTTAAGTACCACGTTAAACCCCAAGCATTAATTAATTCATGCGTATACTCAATCGGTTTTAGCCAGTATCACGTGACGGCGATAGCCAATCGTGGGACAGCAATGTTATACTTTTGACCCCCCCAAAATAAATTAGACACACAAATGCACACACATTTATCGATGTATGCCCTATATACGTTAATGTATGCGTGAAAAGTATCTGTTCCTGCTCAGTATATATATATATGACAAGAGGGCCAAAATATACGTGTACATGTACATCTTTATATATGAGTGTGAGGACGTTTCATTAAAAACGAACGTGTTCTTTCACTTTTGCCTGTGTGCCAATGTTAATTTATGAACATGAAAATCGGTATCCCCATGTACAATAGGCATACATACATATATAATGGCATATCGTCCTTTGAAAACGGCTGAGAACTGTGGCATACGAAACCGTTCCTTAATGGAGGCAGCATGCATGTGATTAAATACAAACGGTTATATGATATGGTGAGACAATAAAGATTTAATTACTAGTATTTCACAAGGACGAGAATATTAGTTTAAATTAACTACAGTATTATTACGAGAATAAAAGATTCATTCGATGGTATTGTGTATTTATCGTGGCGATTTTACGAGAACAATATATTTAACTTGCTACTTTCAGAATATCGTTAATATGTGGAATATATATAAAAAAAATAACAACGTGTCATTTGAAAACTGTACATGTTATTTTTATGCTATATTTTACTTATTTATGGCGAAAATTCACGCAGTACCCATATATGATCCGTTAAGTTATATATTCCATGTATGTTGTGATCGTAATCAGTATTTTTCATATATAACATTTGTTACATTCCTATAATTGTCTGTGGTACCGGTGCATGTACACAGATGGGTTGTAAAGCTGTCGAGTATGAAAACCAATTGTACCCATCATGCAACGCTCTCTGTTGTACATCATTATGTTGCGACGAGATAATTTGTTTGAGAATAATGTTCAATGAATGAGTTATACTATATTTTACAGGGAAACACTGCTTGCTATCTAAGCACAGATATATATGTTCCCAATATTTTGTGACTTTCATGCATATTTATGATCGATGACCTAATAAATTATTTCTCAGTGTTATCCTTTGTCATTTGGTTATTTCGTTTGCCTCGTGTATGCTGAAAAAAGGATGTTGTAAAAAGGTTGCAAAGCTGTAAAAGGTAGCTACATGCATACGTTGTAGTAGAAGAATGACAAACGCTAGAACTGCAAGTTCATTCTATAGCAATGAACATATCCGCTATATACATGTAATTCGCCATAGTTTCAGTAGATCATTCCCTATTCTTCATATAACGAATTTTGTGAACATTTCTTGCCAACCTACAATTCTCGCATCCAAAATTGACTTTAGTCCGTATCACGTAACAACACAAGCTCTACACATGAATATGTTTGAAGTTCATATTCCTGCTGGGAAAAGGAAGTTAGAAAACTTTTTTCTAATTCAAAATCTTAAAGTCCATAAGCTCAGTTTCGACGGCAAGAACCAATTGCCTAGGGTGACGTCATAATTATTCAAAAAAGTGGCATGCTGGGTATTGAGCGTGTTTTGAAGGAGGGTGGCACCAGCCACCTACACTGCTGTCAACTTTAGTGAGATCGATATTAGGCAATTACAGCGATGTAGTTATTCGCACAGACAGTAGTGTAGGCTGTGTTATTGCATGGAGTTTGTTCTAACCGCTTGTTGGTACAGCCATTGCGGAACAAATTACTCTTCATGCCCATTGTCCACTTTGTTTTTGAATAATCATGACGTCACTCGAGGTAATGAGTTCTTGGCCTCGAAACTAAGCTTATGGAGTTTAACATTATGAATTAGAAAAATATTCTAACTGCGATTTCTTTGTAATAACATGGACGCCCAACGCATAGCTTATTGTGTAGAGAGTTTGGCTTGTTACGTGACACTGACTTAAGGCAATTTTGGTAGCGAGCATGACCGATTTTATAGACAGCTGAATGCAGGCGAATCTTTAACAGAAACAGACTATAGCTGACAGATTCACAATTCAGGTCAACAGCTAGCTACCTGGAAAGATAAGTCAAGTATTAAATTCCCAAATACATCAAATTTCATTATTACGTGAGCATCAAAATCACATTAAAAATTAATAACTTGAGAGAAATTTACTTACCCCCCTGTGTATTTATTTCATTGACATACTAATATGTTACCTAAATCACAGCACTGTAGGGGGGCCTCCCTGGCTCAGTTGGTTAGCGCGCTAGCGCAGCGTAATGACCCAGGAGCCTCTCACCAATGCGGTCGCTGTGAGTTCAAGTCCAGCTCATGCTGGCTTTCTCTCCGGCCGTAAGTGGGAAGGTCTGGCAGCAACCTGCGGATGGTTGTGGGTTTCCCCCGGGCTGTGCCCGGTTTCCACCCACCATAATGCTGGCCGCCGTCGTATAAGTGAAATATTCTTGAGTACGGCGTAAAACACCAATCAAAAAAAAAAAAAAAATCACAGCACTGTAGGATTGTTAACGAAAACAATTTTAGAACAGCTATTAATTCTATAGGAATAGGTTTGTTTATATAGAAACATGCAAATACAATTCAGTGTATACTTCGACAATTTTGATGAGACAAGTTTACAACTATGCTATTTACTGTTTGCATGACGTCAACTTTCACTTTCAAATTACACATGCAGCACAGGTCCTATCCCTGAGGCCTGACCCCTGAGGCCTGACCCCGGGGTCATGAAGCGATCTTCGACCTAAGTCAACATTTTAAATCACTTTAAAATTGTTATTTCCTACGTAACAATGTCAAAATATTGATTAACAACGTAAATCCGGGGTAAGGTAGAGTAAAACAATGTCCAGCTAAAGTAACGTAAATGAACATACTAAGTTTAATAACTGAAATTTTGATTTAAGTCTTAGATGGCTTCTTGATCCCAGGTTCTGGTTCCTTTATTGTTTTCATCTGCTTATTTATTAAATGTAATGACAAGACAGCAGTTAGATTAATTCTAAACCAGAGGCGTTTAATAAATTGCCATTAACATCAATACATTATATAGTTTAAATAGAATGCTGCTTATGCTGTTCCTCTCTTACAAGCAAAATTGCTGAGGGAGCTATTTAGCTTTACTTCTGCACAAAATTCATGATGGTTTGCCTTTTCCCGGGCGTATGCAGTTGTTGTTGAGAGGTATATATATATATATAGGTGATTTGTTGTATAGGTTTTGTCTTTTTGTATAATCGATATCTGCCTTAAATGGAAATATTTCATTTCAGGTAGGTTTACAAATGCAACATCTGCCTTGAATGACACATTTCTCATTTCAGGTTGACCTTAATTGCATGTGTAAGCATGCCCTAAATAAATGGTAACATTGTTCATTTAAGGTTATTACAAAGGCGTTTCTTAGCAACAATGGGCACATATATAGCCCACAATGAATGCTTCACATCATAACTCTGAGTTATATACGCACGAATACTACACTATGCAAGACAGTGATATTAAAATATTCGTTTAAAGAAGATCTTGCATACAGGTATAAAAGAGTAGTGAACAGATTTGGATTGAAACTATTAATCCGTCGATAATTTACTTATTTATGTTTACCGTTAACCACATACAAGTACAAGTAAGAGAAACTTCCGCTCATTCTGGACATTACATGGGACCATCTCTTACACCAAGCTTTACACCACTGCAGCACACCGTGCTGGCCTATGGTAGGCGAATAGCAATGGAGCGTTTGATTTAGTGAACTATTACCTGTCATATGCCATGTGAGTGAAATGCCCTTGTCAAATTTTAACTATGCGAAGAAAGTAAGCATGTCATACTCTAAACAAATTCATCTGTTAGTTTTAACAGAAAGTCTGTTTTCTGAGCGATACCAGAAGGTATTCAGTTATAACATAATACTATGTTATATTCATCATAACAACCTGTTAGTTTAATCGAATCTTCATGTTGAATAATTAGACCATATGAGTTATATTTAACAGAATAATCTGCTACAATACCAGAATAGATTCTAGCATCACTCAGACAACAGACTTTCTGATAAAATTAACAGATTAATTTTTTTTAGTGTAGGCGGAGTACACTACAAGCAGGAGTAGTGAACTTTGTTTATTTTTAGTCGAAAAGATTTGGTTCATGTTCCACCACTGATTTAGAATTCTTCCTGTACGGTTCTACACATTAATCGTAGGCGAAGCTGAATGTGACGGCCATCACGACTGCACCTGCTAATGGCGTTGCAATTGTAGTCACAAACAACTTTAAAAGTCTACGATCACTTTTTGGAATGCGGCCATGTTCAGTCAAACGACTTTGTTAAAACTCCATAAAATAAATTACTATGCACGATTTATTATCAATATACACAAGAAAAGGGATCTATGTTTGCCGGTTGCCGAACACTCAAATCAAGTATAAATGATAGAAAAAGCACAGGATTTCACTTAAAAGCGGTTTATTATGAACTATAGCAATTGTACACTAGTAGTTGACATCCTCAGAACATTAAGGAAAATGTTGCACTACGTACTTAATAAATACTATTACAGATAGGTCTGGTATACATTTACATAGAATCGAGCTCGGCAAGGAAAGACTTCTTAATCTAACATCAGATTGATTGAACTCGACCCCAGGTAATTAAGGACTCAAACACACGTACAAACAAACGGTCGGCGGACACATTGTCCCTTTTTTGTTCATAGATTTGGAAAAACCATTCGCCTGCATGACTGCGACAGGGAATACTAAGGAATATCACGATGGACTTGTAAACGTACGTGGTGCTTAGAAAGGCAGGGGTATACGAACACTTTCGGGAGGGGGGCGAGGGGGGCGAAATATATTAATATACACAAAGATGTTTGCTAAAAACTTCTTCCTAAACCTTTCACACTTTGAACAAAAACGATTGCAAATTCTTTGACACAAGTCATGATGATGTCATAATGTAAAACAAGTCAGGGATTGCTCCCTTTTTATATTACCACAATTTCACAGTTATAATCAACAATACACCATGCAGACATGTCCTCTGTTCACACAAACTGGGGCTCTTAGGAATCCTGTGATGACAGTCCGGTCTTCCAGAGTGTGCTGAGAACTTAACAGTTTCTCGCACAAGCATAATCAAATCTGCATCAAATCACTCTGGATTATTTCCTTCTATTACAGGCCAGTTATTACTTGAAGCTGATGTCAGAATGGGATCACATAAGGCTTGTTCAATGGGTCTGATCTACACTATACAAATAGGTTTGACTGAAGCCATTGTGACTTATAAAGGACACGCATTTTATCTCTTTTGTAAGCAAATTCCAGAAGAAGAATAATATCATGTGATTTAATTATTATTTAGGTTGGGACATGATTGTTATAAAAACATAAGATTGTGTCAAAATGTTGTGAGAAGACACAAAATACAAGCAACAGAGTTTTCAGGATGTGGAAATGCATGACCCTAAGCTGATCGCATTTACTGGATATCCAATCTACATATAAATTGCACATTTTGATGATTTGGTAGTTAACATAAAAAACACAATTTCATCCTGTAAGAATATCACTTTTCAAAAGTAATCTTTGTGTTGAATTAAACCGTTTCACAAGAATCAGCATTTCACAATCCAGACAATTATCGTTGAGAAACAAAACTTGTATTCCTTGAAACACTTTCAATTACAGAGAGATTTGCAAGATGGATGATCTTGTACCCAAACAGATCATTTTTGCAGAACGGCATCATGGCATAAATATTCATATTTATACACGCAATGAACAGGAAAAGTCTGATAAAAGACTGGCCTGGGAGAGACACTGGTCTGAATATACATATGCATACTTATCATAAAGAGTTTTTGAATTCTACTGGAAAAAGACATATATATATATATATATGTATATATAAAACAAACAAAATCCCCGTCATAATAACATCTTACACAGGTAAATGAGTGTGTATATCCACAGCCAAAATGGTGCTTAAGTCACCAGACGCCACCCATATAAGCCTATAGTGGCAGGACACTGCTGCCTGAGGTACTGGTGCTGTCCACAGGGAATATGGGCAAGCATCTGAACACCAAATACTTGAGAATGATGCAACATTTGGGACACCAAATACTTGAGATTGATGTGTAGTTTCAGTTACCAAATCCTTGAGATTCATGCAACATTTAGGACATCACATCCTTGATGTTTATGCAACACCTTGGCACCAAATCCTAGAATTTGATGCAACAATTTGGGACACCAGATCCTTGAGATTAATACAGCGTGCAGATACCAGATCTTTAAGACTGATGCTACATGCTGACACTAAATCATTCAGAAATCTAATGAAACGTATGGACAGCAAATCATTTTGACTTTTGCAGCATTTAGGGCACCACATCAATGAAATAGTTGCAGCATGCAGACTCCAAGTCCTTCAAACAATGCAAGCAATATAGTCATCAGTCATTAACTTTGATTCATGCTGTTGGCATCGGCGCACCTGAGGAGTACAAGATGTCAGATAAAACATGGTCACATGACTTTGGGGACTGAATACAGACAAGTTCTCAACTGTGCTCTATCAGCATATGGTTCCCACCACCTGTGTAACAGCTTGTCAAGAGGTCTGATGCCACTGTTTACACTAACCTTTGAAAATGAGATGCCACATGTAAACCCTAACCTATCAAGGTTGAAAACCCGCTTCTATAGGTCTGATGCAACATGTGCTCACCAACCTCTAAAGACCAGTTCCAACAAGTGCTTCTCACCAATGCGGTCGCTGTGAGTTCAAGTCCAGCTCATGCTGGCTTCCTCTCCGGCCGTACGTGAGAAGGTCTGGCAACAACCTGCGGATGGTCATGGGTTTCCCCCGGGCTGTTCCCGGTTTCCACCCACCATAAGGCTGGCCGCCGTCGTATAAGTGAAATATTGTTGAGTACGGCGTAAAACACCAATCAAAAAAAAAAAAAAAAAAAAAATCCAACATGTGCTCACCAACCTCTAAAGACCAGATCCAACATGTGCTCACTAACCTCTAAGGACCAAATCCAACATGTGCTCACCAACCTCTAAAGACTAGATGCAACATGTGCTCACCAACCTCTAAAGACCAGATCCAACATGTGCACACCAACCTCTAAAGACCAAATCAAACATGTGCTCACTATCCTCTATAGGCCTGATGGAACATGTGCACACTATCCTCTATAGGCCTGATGGAACATGTGCACACTAACCTCTATAGGCCTGATGGAACATGGTGCACACCAAGCTTTAATGACCAGATGAAACATGTGCACACCCATATAGGTCTGATGTAATATGTGCACACTAACATGTTGTGTGATACATGTGAAACCTAACCTCTCGATGTTAGTGAACACCAATCTCTGTACTTGACATGCAACATGTGGACACCAATCTCTAAAGGTCTGTCATGACATCAAGCATACATACATACATATATATATATATATATATATATATATATATATATATATATATATATGGCCACTGCAAGAAATGATGATTTCTGGTGTCTTAAAAAAACCTATAAAAACCTTTGAGATGTGCCAAGTTAAAACTTCACGTTTGGTTTTAAGCTTCCAGTCCGTGGCTTGCATGTGCAATGCAAAAGGTCAGCAGCAATCGGCAGAGAAAACAATGTGTGTCTGAGATGGTCTGGGCCAACAGGAAAGTTTAATACTCTGAAAAGCAGCCAACGCCTAGACTAAACCAAACAGGGTAATTGTCTGTACCTTCTTCCCAGTGATTGCTTCATACCATACCCAGCACAGAAACCGTGTATCCCAACCACATAGAACTCTTTTTAACATGTACACCTGCATTATTAGACATGTTCCCAAGGTAACAAGTCATCAAAGATCTAACGAGGTCTCATGACAGTAACAAGTTATCAAAAATCTAATGGGTCTCATGACATGCATGAGGGAATCCGTGTCCTAGCATCAACCTGATCTTGTGCATGCCTACAGCTGTATATAACATGCCTTTTGTAACAGGTAAGGTCCAGTCAAATCTTCAAATCTTAACAACTTTAACACTGATCAACAACTGGCCAGTACACTCCTTGGCAATCAACATTTAATACCTCAGCCTCAAAAAAGTAAAAAAAAAAAAAAAGAACTAAAAACAAAACAAAACAAGAAAAGAGCAACAGATGTCTGTATAAAGTAACGGGATAGACTCTACAGCAGATACCAACAAAATTCAGCCAAACTTTCAGTCATCCAACAGTAACTCACCACTCGGTTTTAACACCAATGCAACGGCTTGTCAGGGAAATCAAACTTCGCGCATCGAGGTCAACATTAGAAAACAACATTTTCACTCACATGTACCTCATGATTTCTTCTTTTCAAAATGACAAGGTAACAATTTGGACAAGGGCAGGTGTGAAGTTCTGGCAGCTACTTGTTATACAACAGGTGAAAATGAAAGTTCCTTGCCATGTTTTCAGATGTTAGGGAAGCTACATGTTCCCCTCAGATCAAGCACGGCTTGACCTCTACTTACAATGACTCAATTTTATATATGTACACCTATGTACTTATATTTACACTAAGGTGATGATAAATGCTGTAACAGTGACTATGGGTGTGGAGACACGGCCATAAACCTGTAACACTCGCTCCCCATGGAAGAGCCTCCAGCATGCCAAGCTCCTTGACATCTCCTGAATGTCATGGTAACGAACACAAACTTCATCCCAGACCAGCCATATTCACAGGATTCTCAATCAATACAAAATTCAAAACCATATCCTACTAAATACACTACTTACATATGTATAGAACTGATGAAAAATTGCACGTCCTCATACATTTATTATTACATAATGTCATGAAGCATCATATAACAGAAAACCACTTTCTGATATTGACACATGGTGAGGTGAGGAGTATAAGAGGATGAATGACTGGGGATGTGGGTGGGTGGGTGGTTGGTTGGGGGATGTCTGTAGGGGGGGTGTGGGGGTGTTTGGCAGGCATATAAGAAAATGTATAAAATTATCCACACATTTCAGCTCACAGAACCCCCACTTACTCCTCATCTCTGTGTGACATATTTATTAAACACGACACAAAGAACAGATAAATTTCTAAGAATTGATGGAGTTACATGTAACATAAACAACCATGCCAGATAGATGACACAAAAAAAGAATGAAAAAAACAAAACAATAAAAAATAAATAAATCATTTTTAGACACCATTAATTATCAAGACTGAGCAATTGAGTGCAAGTTTGTTTGCAGATTTGTCAAACTACCACATGGTCTTCATCATTCAAGACCCCTGCTGATCACCATATTTTTCATATATAAGAGTCTATTTACACAGAAAGCTAAAGCAAAATTTAAATATTCCTACATCATACTTGAGTACTCAAAATCACATAAACTCTGTGACACCCTTTAACCCAAGATCCATTCTCAATTTCGTTCATATTCATTAAACAATATCCACATTACGCCAGTCTTTGTGTTCATCCCACTTATGCATAACAAGAAGGTTAAACTTAAAAAGAGAGTTAACAGGCAAAATTTGCACCAGAAATAAATAAACTGGACGCTAAGTTGAATAGTCATAGCCCTAATATAGTCTTGGACTGTTCTGTGAGTGTCTACAATGTACATGTACACAACATGTCTCCAATACATTAAGAGTCCAAATATGGTAAGTGTCAACCAAACTGTCAGGTGCTGCTTAGAACACTAATCTTGACAATTATGCTTGCAGTTCTGTAATTATTGCACAAAAAGCTTTGTTTTATGTATGCCTTTTTAAGTATGTGGCAGTTTCAGTACAGGCTCCAAGGCCCAGACATATCACACTTAACCCGCCCTGGAAGGAAATGACAGAGAACTGCCATGGCATCACTGTACCGCCAGGTTTCAAAAACACGCACATGCACATAGATGTAGTGTTCTACCTACATGGGTCTCACCCGTGGAAGAAAATGTTTATTGAAGGAACATTCAGTTTAAGTACAAATTTTCCTGTGAACATTAATGCATACTATTTTGGGTAAATTATTCCTTTTAGAAGTGCAATATGATATTTAACACTGATAAACCAGGTACTTGAGGATAAACCCGCAAGGATGCTAAAAGTCTTCAAAAATGTTTCACATTTCTAGGACCAGTGGGGATGTCTACAGATATCAGATTAGAATTTCAATGAAAGTTATTTTAGAAATATATCAAAAATGTATTAGACATCATACTCTTTCATTTGCCAATACTTGACTGACATTGTCTTTCTACAATAATGACACTGTCTTTCTACAATAATTCCACTGAACACTGACAGCAATTAATTCAGATCTAAGTTAGTGAGGACAAGGAAGAAGAATCTTAAATGAAGTCTTTTTTTAACATAACCTATTCTCTACCGCTTTATAGCGCTTATGTATACTTCCACTACTTTCTTCTCCTCATTCCTCAAAGAAATGCTGCTGATGCTTGTTTCCCTTTTATGCCAAATTTACCGTTTCATCACAAGACCATTATGCTTCAAAGAATTTGTGTAAAAATAAGCAAATCAACTATAAAAGCAGACTTGATACAAATTAATTTGTGCATGTTTTACTGCCTGTTAAACACAGAGTTAACCCGGCATCTATTTATTACTATGTCCATATTGTATTTCTGCTGAAGAAGAAATTTTTCATTGCTGAAACTTTTCTTGCAACTGAAAGTAATTTCCAATCAACACACATGATAGGGATCAGACCAATCATTTAGGTGAAAGATGCAGGTTCATCTTGTCCTTAGGAGACCAGTCTCTGTAGGAGAAATACTATAATGTTCTGTCACACTGCGGAGAACGTTTAGCTGAAAATTCACGGTTTACCCCCTGCCTGATTCACCAAGGCAAACCAATCACACAATGCTTATTGCACTTCACAACATGAATAGTTTCATAAACATACAAACACACTAACAAACAGGTATTAAAATACATAAAAACACTAATCATCACTATGATGATGATCATCATCATCATCAATACATACGGTAGACAGTCGTGCGTTCTTTGTGCCGTGACAACAGCCTGTATTTATACGTGGTATTACGACTGCCTGTAAATCCTATTGTTTTGTTATCAAGGTTTACAAATCGCAAGTGGCTGCATAGCTATTATGTGGAAAGTCTAATGCTGACGGCCTAATACATGGGTTACTTCATGGGCAATACACAATCCAAGGAGGAGGAGTTGTCTCCCCCTGTGTGCACAGCCACGTTCATACATAAAACACATGTACAAGTTATGGAGTAGTTTTTTGCTGAATCTTTTGATGCAAACTCATTGAAAGAGAGAAGCCATAGGTTGTATAAAAACAATAGCAATATATGTAAACTAGTACAGTGTGTAAATTAAATCCCTCAAGGACTGAAATGGCTAAAATGAACATCATACATGTACATGTACACAGAGGCAGATTGGGAAATCTGGAACAGTATTTACAGATAAACATGCGATACATCCGAGAAAAAAAAAAAAAATTTAATAAAAATGTCTAGTGAAAGAGGACGACATGTTAAAATGTGAAATGAATGTTTCTTGACAGATGCAATTTGTAAGTAGGTACTATTTTTTTAATCCAGATAAGCTTGAGCAAAGAAACAAAAACTTAACACTGTGTTTCTATTGGTCTTCCATACCTCCACAAGTTTGATGTCCATGGGGACTGTTTAAGTATCGGACACAATATAAGTTTAGTACAAAATTAAAATGTCTGTAATTATGTAGATAACCTTCCCTTATTGTTTACCTTAAAGATTTCATTTTCTCCAAAAATCAGATGACACCGGGTTTTCATGGAGATCAAAATGAACTGAAAAAAAAAAAGCTCAAAACACTGCAACCGAACTTGGTTTTCCTGCCTGGAAATTTCAGAAAATCACTAATTCTTTAATGTTGACATGAAAATGAATGTGAAAATGGGAAGGAGGTGGAATATCTACATCCAACTTAATTGCTAAAGTTTCAGAACTATCTGGAAACATTGATAGTCATGGTGAGGATGGAATTGGAAGGGGCAGGGGAGGGGGGGGGGCTGAGGTGCAGATGCAGCTGTGCAATGGCTGACTCATGACGTTTGCTGTAAGCGAAGAAGGATGCTACTGCTGAAGGAGTGTGATCAGGGCGTTCCAGAACCACTGAGGAGCCAACAGGATGACAAGTACACATACATGTACACAAGTACACATACATGTACACATGTACGAGCAGGGGCCAAGATGAGCACATCACAAAGGAAGATGTTCTAAATTTGTGAAAACCAACAGAGGACATTTCAAGACTCCTCATTACTCACAGAATACAGAAATGTGAACTGACTGCTCTGCTAACTTTATACACATCTCACACGGAGTACCGTCTCATAATTACTTTTTTTTTTTTACATCATAATTGACTGATAAATCTCCTTGAAAGCACAAGATAAAAATCTGAGTGACACACACCACGTGCTAGGCGATGATCGACAGGGCAGACACTTCTCCAAACAAATTTGTTTTTTTGTCTGTCTGTAAAATGACTAGAGATGTAACTTGATAAAAACCCGAATTTTTTTTGTTCTGTTGTTGTTGTTGTTGTTTGCAGAGATGTCAGAACGTGGACAGGTGCTTCCACGAGAACGATTATCAATGTCCCGGGACCGGTACCATCTGCAGCTTGCCGTAGTCAGGATTGGTGAAGGAAAACCCACGGAATTCTTCTTGGTTGATAGCCTTAACCACGGCCTGGTCCACAGGCGTCAGCTCCGGTTCTTCAGAAGTGAAGTCTTTGTCAAAGTTATTGGCATCTGTCTTTGATTTCTGTAAGAAAGTATAACCAGACAGCATCTGTGAAATTGTACAGAACAGACTACTGAAGAAGGAGTACATGTATATGATAGTTTTTGAAAGTATGACTGTATATACGGAATAAATAAGGAATGCTGTCCAGGACAAAATTAATCATCAAACACATGAATACTGTGTAGGCAATTTGTAGAACCTCCACACGATTCCGGTGGGGTTCATTTAAATGAAAGCTAATTAAGCCATGTATCCAACTGAATATACTGAATATAAGCAGCTGTGACTCATTTTTTGTTTTTGGAGAATTATACATTATTGCAGCTGATAATTAACATCTCTTGTAGGTAGGTTTCTATATGCTTGCCAAGGGAAGCAACTCTTATAACCAAACAGAACTTGTGAATCTCAGACCTACTAGAACATCTGATCTGTACGAGTATCAATATTTACCCTGCAATAGGGTAGTCTATTTTTCACCCATTATATTTCTGAGAAAGCTCCACGATAATGTAGCAGTATTCATGTACAAAAATATCAACTACCAGAAATATCAAACGAATACTCTTGGTGGCAGACAAGTGGTCTTCAACAAATGTAAGTATGAACAAACATATGAGCAGTTATAGAGTAAAAATCCACAAATTCTGCCAAAGGCTGGGGATTGAACCCATTCTCCACGAGTCCTAGTGACTGAAAGGCAAGTTTGCTAGCCTTGAACCCTGGTCTCATCATGACAGGTATGAGGTAGGTATTCTTCCAACAACAACATCAGTTTCACTCATGTATTCACAATCTCTGCAGTTGGGGTTTCAAATTGAATACTGCTGAAAAAAATATTAAATCCTTAAAAAAAAAAAAAAAGACACATAACAATAAACTTACAATTTTTGGTTTAAATGGTGGCTTAACACGCCTTTGTTCTAGGCCCTCCCAGTCAATCTTGTCGTGGAAGAACGGGTGAATGAGAATGCTCTTCTCTAGCCCGTGGGAGCGTACACAGCCAAGACGTTTAGCCGGGTTCTTTGTCATGAACTGGAAAACAGGTGTCATGTATTAGTACCTCAAACCGTAAATGGTATTTCTAAGACTGTAAAAAAAAAAAACACATACCGGTACACAATTATTAAATGCATTACATGTAAGAACTTTCTTCAACTAATTTTGACCTCCGTCCAAAAAAGGTTACATCTTCAAAGCATCAAATTTCCACCTTGGGCTAATTTGCCTTCAGACAACCTATTTCTGACTGGTGACGGCATGCAGTGAAAATCCTCCGTGACATTACCAGACTGGCTGTTAACATGTGGCATCTGATGCGTTATTTCAACGTACAGAAACAACAGCTTGAGACAGGCTTCCATGACAGTTGCTGTGTGAATTTTAGTGAAACAGCATTCAAGAATTGAATTTCTCCTTAAACTCACCCCTTTGAGAATTGACACAGCCTCTTTACTCAACCAGACTGGATAGAGGACATCATCATGTAGAATTGACTCAAACAGGTCATCTTCATTGTCTGCCTCAAACGGCGGCTGTCCTGCCATCATTTCGTACATCAACACACCAAGTGCCCACCAATCTACCGATGCGTCGTAATCCAACTCTTGTAAAATCTACAAACAGATATGAAAAATGTATGTTTATTTATTTGTTTGGTTTTTCACTTATACAACGCAGTCCAGTATTAGGATGGGAGGAAACCGGGCAGAGCGTTTGAGGAACCCACAACCATCACATGTACAACCAAACAAGGAATGAAGTGATCAGCAAACTGGGGATAATCTCCCCAGTCAGTCATCCCACTTAAATAATATTAAGACTTTAAAAGTCTTGTCACGATTGTCTTTACTCTGGACAACTGAACAATGGAAGTGTGATAAAAACTGATACATCCCTTTAACTCAATCTATAGCCATACATGTCCGGAGCAAAAACCACATGGCACTAAACAGTTTCGAGCCATGCAGAATGGTGAACACACAATTGTACTGTTCAGCAGTCAATCTGTACCACATTATACATGTGCAAACATCGAAAATGCTACAAATTACTATAGTTTGCTTGCTGTACCCTATAATACCATAAACAGCAATATCATATCACAGAAATAACAACACCTCTAAACTTCTTTTCTTTAAGAGATACATGAAATGCTTGAGTTTTTTCTTTTCTTAACACAGATTATCTGATGTGGTCTAACATATAACAGTACAACAACGCTGCTCAGCCTTCAGTTTTCCGTAGGCCTCAGCTGTCAGTGCCGAAGTTAAGTGCCTGCTGTGGTGATGTCAACGGTGATAGCTTTCAAAACAACTTTGGCGGGGGAGAGCCCGACTTTGTGGGTACTAAGCTGGTTCTTTTCTCATGTTTTTAGAATAATTTTCCTTAAAACCATACTCTTTCTTTGATAATATCTTCTCATGTATCCTTTAATGAATCAAAAGACAAAAGTGAGCATAGGTTGTAGATAGTGTTATAGCATATTGGAATGACAGGTATTACCTCTGGTGCTATATAATCTGGAGTACCACAGAAGGTGGATGTCAGCTTGTTCTCAAACATCCCTTCCTTACACATCCCAAAGTCAGCTATTTTACAATGACCTTCTGCGTCCAGTAAAATGTTGTCCAATTTCAGATCCCTGAAAAGACAAAGTGACAAGACACCAACTTTTAACTGGCCCATCTTAAACACAGGCTTACATCTACCTATATACCTCATCATACATATATCTCATCATACTGTGTACAATATAAAAAAACACTAATGTCAGCTTCCTTACATATACATGAATAATGTCCAGAACTTGTTTAAAAATTGTCTTTACGGTGTTTCTTTTGTAACCTATCTTCGTTCAAATTGCAGACAATTAGGGATACCACTACATCTTACCAGTACCCTTGTCTTTAAAACCTAAAGCCAAACCTGCCAGTCCTGGAATGGAACTCACAACCTCAAGGGCTTGCAAACATTTTAATGCCCTCCCAGTATAACTTAATGTAGTACATATGCAATTTGTTTTTGTTTATGTTTTGTTTTGTTTTTGGTACAACAAAGAGCATTAAAAACTGGCAAGTACCTATAAATTATGCCATGCCGGTGTAGAAACATTAGAGCGAGCGTGACTTCAGCAGCATAAAACCGTGCTCTGGGCTCGTCAAACTTCCGTGCCCGCTGGATTTGGAACATGAGATCACCACCATTGACGTACTCCATAACAAAGAACAGTCGGTCCTGAAAAACAGACAGTCAGACACATCAGTGTGAACCTATTTACCATTATTTATCTCCAACTTCGACCTTTTATTTTTTTTTTTCAACCCGAACAGTATTTAACCCTACATGTACTCACAAAAAAATAACATAAAATGAAACAGAGAAAACATGATCCTCAGATGTTTGTTCATGTTTGTACAACAGGCAAGACTAATTCCACCTGCATACTGGGAGAAAATACCATCAATGAGGAATTCAATTAAAATTGTATTGATATGGGTCAAATCAAATATTCAATTGTAGGAGTCAAATCTGACAAATTTACAGTATTTCCCTCCTTTCATGTTTATTTTCTGACTGTACAAAATCTCATAGTGATTTAGCAAAGGAGACTGGAGCGAAAGTGGATCTTAACAAAGCATGGACACACTTTCCTCGCTAACATAATTAACATAAATCAAATTAGCTGAACTTGGAATAATCCCATCCATGGATATTTTGCGTCTGATGCTGATTGATCCTGAAAATTAGAATAAATTGGTTAATATATCCTCTTTTGTACACTGTGAAAAAAATATCTCAGTGCTCAGAAGGATACAGAAAAGATGTTGATTGACTAACAGTCTGAAACCCTAAGTTAATGTATCTTGCAGCCTTGGTCAGACTTGAATGAATGTACCATACCTAAAATTCAGTGGCTTACGTACAGCATGGCCTGGACCTGCCTATCTTGACGCCCGTCAATTAAGATCGATTCTGTGTCCGTTTACATTCCTAACAGGAAAGTTTCATGTTCATTCCATTATTGTTATATATTTCCTTCACTATATTTCCTGATATACCTTCGTCTGGAAACAGGAATGAAGGGCCGTTAAGAAGGGGTGCTTGGCAGAGAGTGCTAATATCCGTTTCTCAGTCATTGTGCACTCCACATCATCATCTTGGATAATCACATCTTTCTTCAGCACCTTAACTGCAAACACCTCGTCTGTTCCCTTTTTCTCTGCCAACATCACCTGCAAAATCACATATTCCATCCCCAATTTTCAAACAGGTACATGTAATCTAGGAAGTGGATAAAGTAACAGTATTATTGTTATTTGGGATTACACTTTCTGCATATAGCACGCATACTGATGCTGAAAAATGGCTGAGACCACTGTGGGCTTTTTGTTCGCCGTAAAGTCTACCGGTCAACTACCTTCTCTCTCTTGTGGGAGTCCAGTGGTCTAGATGGTTGACATGTATTGCTGGCAATTTGGTGCCTAACTCTGAGGTCACAGGTTCGAAACCTGAAATGGTCTCAGCCAATTTTCAGCACTGGTATCTGTGCTATATTCAGAAAGTGTAATCCCTACTGATGATAATAATGTTCAATCCAATTTTGTTTGCATGCAAGCGGTAGACGTAAGACATTATAATCAGAACTGTTCCTAATTTTTCACCTGAAAATAAGAATGAGTTTTTGCTTTCAACATCTTATTTAATTTTGACCAGAATATATTACAATTACTAATGAAGTACCCTGAACGCTGGCATAAATATTCATGCAAGTCAAATGTCTAGGACAGAGTAGTAATAGCACTAAGCACGATGTACATCAAGGTCAATGAAATACAATATATCTCTTGACATAATTATGTGCATTTGCTAGATTAGTTAATTATGTCTATTCTAATTCTAGTTCAGAAGATGGCGTAGGTATCAAGCAAAGATTAAACCAAAACAGATGACCTTGAGAAAATACGTCAAGGTCGCATAAAAAGAGTAGAATTTTTTGGTGGAACAAAGTGGATGTGTGGTATAGTTTGGTAAACCAGTCTTCAAGAGACATCATTTTTACAAAGAATGGGACAGATTTACAGACTAACACTGCACAACATGACAATACCCTGTGGTCAATCTTCAAATGCATAAAAATACAGACATATAGCAATAATTTTTTATTTTAATGTTAAATAGAAAGTCAAAAGAATAAAGAAGGTATTTTCAGATGCATGTTTTCCTTGCCATTGACCTGATTATTACCTTAATTCTCAGAGGTGATTCCAGTATCTTGCTTTCTTAAAAACATTAAAACATTTAGATTCACAATCTCCTTGATCGTCATTTGCCCCAAAAGTTTTTTTTTTTTTTTTTTGGATTAGTTGTTTGACGCTGTACTTAACAATATCTCGGCCACATGACGGCAGCCAGTATATTATGGTGGGTGGAAACCGTGCAATGCCCGGGGGAAACCCACCTGCCTCGGCAAACTATACTGACAGGCTTTGGTAAGGCCAGAGTTGAGCCAACCTTCAAAAGACAGAAACTAGGATATACCTTTCCAAAGCTGCCTTTGCCCAGTACTTTGATGAAGTTGAAATCAGCTAGTGTATATCTATCCTTCTGTCGACCACCTCTCTCCTGGGAGGGGCTTCGTGTCCTTGGTAACTGGTGATCATTGGCAGCTGACACGGCTAGCTTGTCACCTTCTGTTCTACATCCTTCTGGTAAAGTCTCTAATTCATCTGCAATTGAGAAAAGATCCATGTACTTTAGAGCTGTTAAAGAGAGAGATTTGGTTTCACAAAGTGCCTGTAGCAATCCTTGCATATAGGGCTTACTGTGCTGGTCACTGTGAGATGAGCGTACAATGCTAAGGACAAATTGCGAAAGCAAAACTTAAGATACATGAGTACATATAAAGGAGCAATGCAACATTCTCAGGCTGGGCATGTACATGTATATGCAGGATTGTGACAACACTAAAAACTTGTGCTTTAGGCAGCCCAGTTGTTCAAAAATATATCAGGAGTTACGTCCAGACTGAAGTACCATTTACCCTGCAATGGGTTAAGCTCGGGATTATCATTTAAGCCTGGATTATTGTAAATCCCCTCAAGTTTAACATTTTTCAGGCGACACATTATTGTTCATCCACCTTAAAGCAAAACTGAACAGTTTTTTGTGAAGTTTGATTCACTTCTTATCAGGAAGATTAAGTGTAAGCATCAAAAGTGTCACTTTAAGGCCTTTATGTCTTTATGAAAGTGCATTTTTACATACAAAACTTTAGCTGAAATACTGTACCTCTTCAAAAACTTTTTGAACAACTGGGCCAAGATTTACGAAATTAACCAAGAAACTCTACTAGCGATATACATAATCACACTTAAATCCACACCCAAACATGAAACATAATTAATAAAGAAGAGGGAGCTATATCTTAATTAACAAAAACCTGAATAAATAAAACAAATGACTGGATTTCAATCAGGAGATAATTCTTAACATACGGCAGAACAGAAAACCACTGAAATCAATGAGGGATCAAGTGTATCTCACATGCACCGTTCAGGAATGCTACAAGCATCAACTTTGGCCAAGACATATTAGTGTTTTAGAAAGTCTTTTGACGCGTAATACTGAAGAAAAGACAACATAAAAGCATAAAGATCTGGTCACCATTGAGCACACCAATGACAGTATATAAATACCGTTATCAAAACTTCAAACTTTTCTTGAATAGGATTAAATACATTCAAATGTTTGATTTCTAAAGCTGGGTTTCATGGGTCTCAATGACAGTGCTGGATATATGTGCACTACTGCACATTACATAGTACAATTCACATAAATTTTAACTTAGAATGATAACTAGTGAACACAAAGGTTCATCAGTCCCTGTCATGCATATGAAAATACAATGTAAATGTGATCCATACAGTCTATTTCAGAATTCATACATTCCAACGCATTTAATTCTAGTCAAGAAAGTCTTATAACAAATAAATTACAGTATTTTCAGATTTCAGTGGTGTGTCCGATCACAATGACTTTATTCTTTTTAGTTTTCCTTTAAATGTTTTTGTATTTATGCAAATTTGCCTTCTTGCCAGGCTCTCACGTGACGTGTTGCGATCTACAGGTCTGTAAGAATCTGATTAACAGATTAGTGTCTTAACTCACATGTTGTACAGTAAACTCATACTCTTTATCACACAATAAATTTCTTTAATAGATCTGAATGTGCAACAATAAAAGGGTAAGACATGGTAAGGAAAACAGGGTAGATACTTTAGTGGTCTTAGTAGGCTTGCATGTGTGTCAAATGGGAACTAGAAACGTCAAACGCATGTACAGTGAGATTGTCTGAGCATCAATGACATCTGGCAAGTCTTTTGGTAGTGTGCATCCAAGTTCAAATACATGTAGCATCTAGAAAGTGTCAAATAAGCCCACAGCATTCAGCAAGTGTACTTAGTCAAATGTGTCCACAGCCTCTAGAAAGTGTCAAATGTTCCCACACCATTCAGCGACTGTACTTTGTCAAATGTTCCCACAGCATCTAGGTGTACTTTGTCAAATGTGCCCACTGCATTTAGCAAGTGTACTTTGTCAAATGTGTCCACAGCATCTAGATGTACTTTGTCAAAAGTGCCCACAGCATCTAGGTGTACTTTGTCAAATGTGCCCACAGCATCTAGGTGTACTTTGTCAAATATGCCCACAGCATTTAGCAAGTGTACTTTGTCAAATGTGTCCACAGCATCTAGGTGTACTTTGTCAAATGTGCCCACAGCATTTAGCAAGTGTACTTTGTCAAATGTACCCACAGCATCTAGAAGCTGTACTTTGTCATATGTGTCCACATCATCTAGAAGCTGTAATTTGCTATTGTGTATCGAGTGCTAACAGCATGTGGAAAGTACACACTGTCAATGCGAACTTGAATGTTAATACAAGTGTGTTGTGCCCTTGTGTATCCAAGTGCAAAAGGGTACTTAGTCACTGTTTACAAAAGTATCATTAGCATATAAAAGGTATACATTACTATGAGTACCAAAGTGCTAATGGCATCTGGGGAGTACGCTCTGCCACTGTGTGAAGCGAACAGAAAGAGTACCTTTTTCCTTGTGCTTCTATTAGTGTTAATTGCATGGGTACTTCAATAGGAAATAATTAACATAACAAAAACAAAATACACAGCAGTGATGGTAAATCTGAAGAGCGCATGGGAAGCTCTAGTGGAGGATCGACAAGCAAGACAAGATGAGGTTAGTTATCCATGCCGGAGGCA
This sequence comes from Liolophura sinensis, assembly GCF_032854445.1. Taxonomy (NCBI): domain Eukaryota; kingdom Metazoa; phylum Mollusca; class Polyplacophora; order Chitonida; family Chitonidae; genus Liolophura; species Liolophura sinensis. The sequence continues at coordinate 32,013,523 of NC_088300.1, forward strand.
TTGTTGTTGTAGTGGTTAGCAGGGTCAGTTGTGCAGTCCAAGCAGAGGTCTACCTGCCTACAAACTACACCTGGACCTACCTGGTAATAATGGTATGGGTGAGGACATAGACCTACCATGTACTCCACCAGTCGTCTTGTTCGGGGATTCACTAATCGAGGCCTGTGCAAGTTAAAAGAACAAACATATTATTTATTTATTTCAATGCATCTTTATAATAATGATATACTCATTCAACGTCATTCATGATGCTTGGTATAAACCGCTGACCTTTGGAATGTTACTAACAAACTTTCCCACGTGACATACAGGTGTGCACCTCGTACTGGCGGAAGACAAGTGTTCCTCAATGAATGTTATTCTGTGCAAATGGCAAAATGAGGAACATCAATGGCTAAATGTCACAATTCTTCCAGAAGTATTTAGATCTTGGAGAAGAGCACGCATTAAGTCTGATCAAGTTCATAAGACTGCCATCTGATTGACTGATTGTTCTTTAATTCCATACTCAAGAATTTTCACTTATACAATGACAGTCAGTATTATGGGTGAAGGAATCTACAGTGCCCAGAATAACCTGGTCCGAGATAGTTTTGACATTAGGTTTCGCAAAACTTGTGTTCAGCCAAGTATGACCCCAAAACCATCATCAGAGCACCCTCCATTTAAAAATGCAGTTGCCATGGCATTTGTGGCAAAAATTACCCATAAAATATGCCTTCACGACCTGAAGTTTGCAGAAACTTATGTTCGTTATCTATTCGTCTGTTCATTTATCGCCAACACAACGTCAATCAGTTGTTTCCAAGGCTGCTTGGGCGCAAGATTCCTTGATGATGCTGTACTAATAGCCTCGACATACCTGACAAGGGCAGGCAACTACATCAGGTTTTTAATTCAGGTTTGGGGCCAAACAAAATTTTGCCAAACCAAATGTCAGAGAAATCCCAGAGAAAGTATTACCTAACAAACTTTGGCAACCACTGTCACCGAAATGTCCAAAAAATTTGTACTCTTAAAATATGATGTTTCTCCTTTGATTTTTAATAGCTTTACTCCTTCAGTTTTTATGAATTTGTCCCCTTACATAGGAAGTGAGTTATCAAAATCTGCTTACAAAGGGTTTTACCCTTCATGATCAAATTATAAGTCATAGAGTACAACAGGTATGTCCACCTGATTAAAATTGTCAGTCTAGCATTATGGACAAGGTAACTAGCTTTAGTTCCTTATCACGTCTTTTTATCAGAACATCGTACTGGAGAATTATATCAAAACATCTGTGGGTTAATAAACAAGGAAAACACACAGCAAAGAGTACATTATATTCATCAAAAGCATGATAACAAAGTCAAAAGGGAAAGCTATACAAATTATACCTGAATGAGTTCTTCAGGGAGACATCAGTATCAAAATAATCAAAACTTAACACCAAAAGAGGGCACAAGTTAAAAAATCTTGGTTGCCCTTTCATTTCTCTTCAATTGTATACACTTAGCATGCATGAAAATAATCCCAATTTATTTATTTGACTGGTAATTATTTCACTTATATGATGGTGGCCAGCATAATGGTGGTAGGATTATGGTACAAACCCATGACCATCCGCAGGCTACTGGAAGACTTTCCAACCTTCCCAGGCTCCTGGGCTGTTGCACTGCACTGCCAATACAACAGGACTAGGAACAGTACAATGCTGTTCAATGTGCAGCCTCATAATGAACTGAACTATCCCTGATGCTTGACATGACCACCTGGGCAGAGGGAGTCATACCTGCTAAAGCAGCCCTACAGGTGTGTTAGTTGAGAGTGAAGACATACCCCAGGCGGTTTGCCCCGCTTGTGCAGCTTGTCAGCAGGTATTCCCATCTCCTGGAGGACCTGGGCCATGTCACGAGTATTTATACCACAGTTGTTAGCCACATTCTTCTGACACCGCTTGTGTACATTCATCTTACATGCTGAAACACAATCCACACACTGAAATTAGGGGGAGCACCTGACTGACCATTGTTTCTTTTTCATTGTCTTGTACAAGGGAGTTATTTATCTGATTGGGATTTTTATTTTTCTCAAGAATATTTCAATTATACAACCGCAGCAAGCATTATGGTGGGAGGAAACCTGGTTGAGTCCCGGGGGGAAATCCACAACCATGTCCGTGTACATGAACAACTGAAGAGGAAGGCAATCTTGCACGAGCTAAAACTACAAGTAAAATGGCTGAATAATATGGCCTTGGATGTAAGCCAATACTTTCTACCCATCTACATCATTTTGAAGATCAAATCGGGTAAAAAAAAATGGAATGCAGATGTTTGAAATACACCCTTTTGGCTACATGTACATAAGTGAAAAAGCACCATTATGCATAGTACCTGAAAGGTTAACATAAAACTTATTGTCGTGAAAATCTATGAAAGCACAAGTTTAGGTTATACGCAAGATGCATACAGAAATTTCATGGAAGTCTGCCAAATATTTTTGGAGACATTTTGCAGACAAAATCACATCTGTAAACCTCTAAAGATTTAAACCTGTCTTCACTCTTAACAAAGACCTACACATAGCGAGCAGATGCATTGAGACAGCTGGCAAATGGTCACACATAACCAGTAAAATACGGTTTTGTTCCGAGTATTTCTATAAATGCTAAAACACTAACAAAATTACATTTTGTAATGTAAACCCTGTTTACAACCCTGTCCCCAGACAAAAAGGAACTGCCTGCTTTCCTTACCTTCACATTGTAACCCTTGTTTAATGATACCATAGAGTAGGGAGCCACAGTGGTCGCAGAATGCCGGGCGCCTGTAGCTGTGCACTTGGAAGCGGTGTGGAACGTTGATGTTGAATCTAGCTCCTGTGGTCTGATAGCAAGAAGAGAGAGCCTGAGTGACCATGGGACCGTGCCCCAGCCTGCCGATTCTTACATGAGTACGCCAGTTAGAGAACAGCGCCCCCATTGGGGTCAACTACACACAACTACCACTACGAAACAACAACAACACATATCAAGGAAGTCCAAAAATTTTGTGACACAATCTCTCTGTGTTAGCCAGTAGTATTATATGCTGTCATCCTCAGGTGAATGAATTATGATTGCTTCAAATTCCATGATGGCAAAATTTCCACCACATCAAGGTAAGCTAATTGCCTTCTTTGCTTTCAAATGAAGTGTGCCAGCTACACCATACTGAGGCAGCTCATTCCAAATATTCATTATCATTCCAGCCATACACATGGCGAAGAGTTGTCTAGTCAAAGAATTCACAATAACGCCAAGCTTAAGACTAAGAGTGGCCTTGGTAACAGCTAAAAACCTTCAAGCCAGCACAAATATTGATGTTTATCTTACCTTACATGTAGTAAATGACTTCAAATATCATTCTTGACTGTTCAGTTGAACACTCTACCTAATTCTGAGATTTCAACTGAAATTACCATTCTGAGGTTGGTTTTGTATTTACCATAATATGCTACTAGAGAAGTGTAAAAAGCACCAAAAGTTAGATTTAATGACATTTTCTTTTGTTGTTTTTGGCCTCAAAATGCACTTTTTTAATTAATCGCAATTTCTACGCAGCAACTGAAAGATTCTGAATCTCACCGGATCCTCCCCAGGAGCCTCCTTTGAGCCAGGGCATTTGGTCACCACATGTTGATGGCATCTCTTATGTACAACACAGGTACAAACTGCAAACAGCAAAAAGATACACTATACATATATCGAAATACAGTTAATTTGTGAACAAAATGCTGTGAGAACAATGTACATGTTTAATGCCAGAGAATTTGTGTAAGTACATTTTATCTCTACACAAACAAGTTATAATTGGGTGCAAAAACTGAATGATTTGTTTATTTATTTGATTGGTGTTTTATGCTGAACTCAAGCATATTTCATTTATATGACGGCGCCCAACATTATGGTGGGTGGAAACCAGGCAGAGCCTGGGGGAAACCCACGACAATCCGCGGGTTGCTGACAGACCTTCCCATGTACGGCCAGATAGGAAGCCAGCATGACTTGAACTCACAGCGATCGCATTGGTGAGAGACTCCTGAATCATTCAAAAACTGAATCAAGTCTGAGATTTAATTTGCGCAGAAATATTGCTACCTCCTTCATTAAATGCATAAAGGGCAACAACCATGTTAAACATAGTATAATGAATATTCATGAATGCATAAACAAGTATCCCCATCTTCCTCTTCTAATTTATAAACAAATTAGAACTGCGTGCAAACATGGACATGAACTCTTGAAGAACAGAACAGAGACAGACTGAGAACAAATATTCTTACCTCTGTTGTTTTGTATAGCATTGATAATGACAATGACAACATGGTAAAGAACACAGTTGCATGGTAATTCTTGAACAAATATACTTATCCGTTTTCCTCTGTACGCTTAACTGAGAACTGGGAGCAATAATGGTACCATGGAACTATGTACGGAATAATGGTACCATTGTGAGAGCATACATAGTATAATGCCTGGGGATTCATGAATAATTATTCCTGATTTCCTGTCTACATTAAACCAATGAGAAATGGCTGCAGTAAAGCCAGGAGGAACTTTCGTCCACATACCTTGGCACTGGTAACCCTGTTTCCAAAGCCCCCTGTGAAAATCAAGGAGTAATATGATATAAAGATGATGTCAGAAGTGAAAGTGCTTGATTAACAATGGCACACATTTTTTCTACAGCACAGACAACCATTCCAAATTTCAGCTTGCCTTAAATTTTGCCATGTGTATATCAACAATGTATCACATTTGTTGGGAATTAAATAAGATTAAAAGTTAGCGAAATTCAAATGAAAATCAATACACAGAAAACATTCAACTTCCAATATAAAATTATATATTCACTTCATGTGGTTCAAGGCCTATCAAAACACATAATCTACAAGTTTCAAAATGTTTTCAAAAAAAATATGTAGATACCCCAAATAAGAGCACACTTTTACAAATCTGTCTTTTCAACAACCTTTTATAAGACCAAACCATATCAATGGTGACTTTGTTAACATTAGGCCATAATTCAAAATATGTTTGTGGAGCGTAACCTGACAATCTCACCAAAAAGGCCATACTCTTAAAGATACAGGAGGCATATGTTTTTATTTCTTAATATGTAGGAGGGTGCCCCAATACTGAAAAGTACAAAAAAGCTCATCATTCTTCTTAGGGCATAAACATGGCTTTATAATACACTTAAGACCTCACTGATCAATACAGAAATTAAGAAGCCTGCAGTTGTGACGTCAAGGGTGATAGCTGTTATAACAACACTGCAGAAAAGCTGGAGGGGGTGCTAAGCTGGTTCCTAGTAAGTTTATGGATGAAGTCATTTCACTGAAGGGAAATCTGCATAATACAGACGGGTTATTAACAGTTGACAATCTTTTTCCTTTGTTTCGTCATAGTTTCACTAGGATAAGTTTTTTTGTAAAATTTTCTTTGAATGTTAATTTTCTTTAAAATCCTTGACATTCTCAGTAGCCAAAACAAAAAAGAAAAAAAACAAGAATTCCTCACCAACCTTCCCCCCAACAAATAATTTTTAAGGGACAGCCTTATACTTCATATTCAAAACTCTTCAAATATTTGAAGGAACTTACCATATAAAATCTCTACAAAGTGAGCAAAAAGTGGGTTGCCTAAACAATGTTGCCATGAACTTGTGTCCATTGACCTGATGAACCCGGCGGCGCATCGCTCCACGCCTGCGGTTCAGTAGGCCTTCCTTCTCCTTGAAGACCCGCTCCTTCGGTGGCTCTGTGAAACCTACAAAGAGGAGATAATTCATATAAACAAAGGTGTGTCATCAAGAGCAAGAGATGCAGGCCTAAGTCTATAAGACAGTATCACACCAGTTCATGTTTTGTGAAAACCTGCAAAGGCGAGATAATTCAAGAAAATAAGAAACTGATTGTTTATCTCAAGACATTGTTGGTAAAAGCTAGCTTCTCATTTTGTTGCTATGGTACCCAGCCTCTCCTCTCCAAAAGTCTGATTTTACAGTTATACGTAACACCTAGTGACAAATATCATGTTTTACACCATACTCAAGAATATTTCACTCATATGACAGCGGTATTACACACACCAGTTAACACAAGGCCAAATTTAAACAGCTCCCAACAAATGTATGTTACACAAACCAGATCTCTAACAAAAATTGCATCTCCACAGACTCCACATCTGGGTTTTTCCAGAATTCACTGGGGTAAATTAGCAGTGGCATAATTACAGACCATCACAACTAAGCATCTTAACCACTTGGCCACGACTGTTCATTGTAATTACACAAGAGAAGGTATGCCCCCAAAATTACAAATAACTGTGTTCAAACTCATTTCTAAACACTGAAAACACTGAACATTTATAATCCACATTTACCAGTTGAATTTCATGGATCCTTCAAACCATAAATTGAGTAAATTTGACTGATTATGTCATTTTGGTAGTACGCTAGCCATATGGTCGCAAGAACATTATGATTTAAAGCAGGAAACGGTAAATGGTTTTTAAAGTGATTCACCATACTAACCCACATCTACTGTGTTACATGACCTTTCTCCTGAAGACTGCAATCACTCTGTCATGTTACATGCACTTCAGCTTCCTACTTCCACAGTCCTACCAGACTTACTGTACACCTTTCCCCTAATGACATTCTGTTTCAAGCATGTCAAAAAGTGGTGAGAGAAATTAACAACTTCATCCCAGTAAGTGTGCTTTGTAACGCCATCAGTGGAAGACCTCTGTCCATCTGTTTGTCTATTCAATAGTAACCTGTGCAACAACTATACCTGTCCTGCCAAAAAGCATCACCAATTTCAGCCTCGTGGCTTTTCCACTGCCCCAAACAACAATGTGTGTTTGTAGAAACACTTGTGAATTTCAAAGAGACTCTATACCTGGCTCTAAAATTGATACAACTGGTGCTAATCCGCCATATGGGATTTTTGTTGTGTCCTGAATGCTCATGTTAAAAAGATAGGATGTTAACAATTTTACCGAATGACTGATCAACAGATAGACGCAATGACCGACAGACATAACGGCCCACTTATACAGCTGCCTTAACAGTCGCAGCTATATGTTTTGCAAAGTTATTTTCACATAAGATACGCACTTACTTTCAGTTCATCATATAACAACCAGCAGAATAATATTTTACCATACTAGTACTTAATTCCATACTGTTACTGACAGTATATGTGTTCTAGTTTCTTAAAATTAAGTTCTATTCTATATAGACTATATAAAAACTATAATATATGTGTTTCATTTATTGATGAAGCACTACACAGCTGGTTTCAAGATACGACAACAGACTGGCCTCCCTTTGTTTACATGATGTGATGTCCTCACTTTACAGCATGGTAGGGCCAGTCTACTAATTTTAACATGGGGAGGTGTATAGAATACAGAAAACCAATTAAATAAGATTAAACTGACCTACTGAATTGTGAGTTTGAGTTCCCAGTATTGAAAGAATCATTTTGTTTTGCCAGAAATTTCAATCTAACACGAGCACTACCATGTTAAAGTATTAAAGCTGTAAAGCAGTAAAGTCATTTAACATTGTGTCGTCAGTCTGCTGTTGTGATGACTTACATCGAAAACTGTTTATTGCAGGTGTGAAGCCAAGGGACTACTTATATCATTAAGGAGGAAGACACCTGCTCTATCTCTTAGCACTTATATGTAAGCAGCCACTAGAATGGGATGTCACAGCTTACACAGGAAAAGTACATACAGGTGTGCAAGTGCAGCAGGTGTGACAGAACATACCTATCACTTTACGTTGTATAGCTAGACATGTTTGTGTCCACCATCTTACTTTTTGGGAAGCTGGTACAGTGTATCAAACTTATCAAACCACAAAATTCCCCACTGGCTCAGTTAACCCTAGTTGCACTCCTTCAGCCCCTGATCATGCACTAAGGGAGTCCATCTACATGTACAAGTAATGTGTCCTTTTCCTTCCTTCTCATGGCGATCTATAAACTGACCTCCTCTACTCATTTCTATGTAGTTTTCCGGTGGAATCTCAAATACTATCCTCTTAATTTAATATCCCCATCGTGGTCACACTGACTGCTAGATCTCTGGTGGTACTTCTGGGTTTGAAATGTAACAGAGCTCTGGCACTGAAATCATCCAGAATACTATTGTGTTTCCAGTGCCGTCTGTGAGCGCAGCTTCAATCTTCCTAATTTAAGCCAGAAAAGCAAAAGAGCTTGTACTTTTAGCACAGGTAAGTTTGTGTGCCGTCAGCACGGACCTCACTTAGATATATTCGATCAATTTAGGAAGCGGTCATGGACTCAGTGTTACAATGAATGTCAAAATTTTGAAATAGCACATTGATTCAGCCGGTCTGTGAGCCACCTGGCGCAAGGCAGTGAATTACTCGTTTCACCCGTACATAAACCCAAGTGCTTTCACATAGGCAAAACCTTCTTGAGGATGGAATTAACAAGCAAAGTTCTACATTTATAATTAAACTAGAAAATGTGTTAGTGAATGACAAATGTTGTTTTTTACTTTTGCATCACAATGACCTTCTGATCAACTTTCCTTAGAAATTTTTCAAACTGCAGCCTTAGTGTTGAGACAATATATACCAAGTTCAATGAAATTTGAAATTATGGTTTACTCGGAAACTTGGTAACAGATTTTAAGCACAATTGACCTTTCAGTGACCATGACCTTTGAGCTCAAGAAGCTCCTCAAAGGCTGCTTAATCAGACATGCACCAGAAGACTTTGCTTCAGTCACATTGTGATAAAAAACTATGAATGAAAAACAAATAATAATAACACAATTCTTGATTTTATAAACAGTGTTCTTTACACACTTTCATTTTGTTGCCAGTGTGCTGCAGTAATATGTTTCAATGTAAACTTTTGGTATTATGAAATCATAATTTACATCAAGTAGAAAATACATGCCAAATGCCTCAAAATTTTAAAAACTGAAACAGCTATGAATTCTGGTGCATACATGTATACCACCTTTCCAGATGTGTGTTAAACGAAGAAGTCAAAATGATACAAAATTCTGACTGCAACATGTTGCAAAAAAATTATTGAAATCCCCCCCCCCCCCCCCCACTCCACCCAAACATCAAAAATTCATTACATTTTCTAAGGATCAGGTCCATGAGATTAATTCATATGCATATTTTCACATAATATACTAACCAAGATCATAAAAACATAGTGCAATAAAATGAAACAAACATATTTCTCAAGTCTGCCTCCAAAAAAACGATGAAGTTCCATAAATCAATTGTCTTTACAGATATCTGTTATATATCAGTTCTACATGCCTTTTTCTCACCTACATGTGTAGTTTGTAGATGTGTAGATGCATCTCCGCACCTTACTACTGTGAGTTGACAAGTTGTTTGTGTGAAAATAATTAGCAAGTTGATATGTCATATATAGGTCCTGTCTGACTAGACTGCTTTGTGGGAATAATTTGTCAGTGAGAGTGTACTGTAGAATTTGGATTTTTATTTATTTGATTGGTGTGTTACGCGGTACTCCACAATATTTCACTTATATGATGGTGCCCAGTATTATGGTGGGAGGAAACCGAGCAGAGGCCAGGGGAAACCCATGACCATCCGCAGGTTGCTGCCAGACCTTATCAATACCAGGCAGCCGTATTGATATGTATATGCACATGAACACATACCATGGTTACATAAAATGATGAATACCAATAAATGATTCCTGGGTTATTTTACCTCTTAAAACATTTATCTGGTTATATTTATGTTGTACTTAGCAATTTTTCAGTCATATGACCATGATGTGTGTATACAATGTGACTGGGCCAGTCTGGGCGAGTCCGTGCCACTGCTGAAGTACCATGCCGAAGACACCAGACATGCCACCCAGTCACAGTTATAGCAGACAGTAAGTAAGTGCAGGCCCTATGCCCACTGGCATCATGGCCTGATAAGTCTATTGTAACCCTGTTACGGCCCATTGGCCACCTGCACAAAGTGACCGTAGACTACATTGATTTTAACTACCATGGCGACACATGTTAAAAACATGTTGAAATGGTAGTAACAGTCAACTCAGGTTGGTATCGCTTTGTGAAAGAGATGCCATAAGTGTTTGAGAACCTACATGTACATGGATTGAAATCCTTGCAATACTCAAAATGGGGGACCACCATTAGCAAATCAAAACTTTAAAAATGACATTATCTACTGATCAAGTGATGTGATTTAACAAATTTTAATGACATCCATGGACTGTGAAATTATTGTTTATAACTGCAACATTCTGAGAAAATTACAAGCACTACTCCTGCAAACTCTTCAGCAGTATTCCCTATGATGCTGATGCCGACATGTTACCATAGCGACACCATTCAGCATACATGAACTTATGGAATCCCTGCATGTAATGAAGTGTATCATGGCAGACGAGAAAACGGAGGATCCAGTGCGAATGCTGACTGATGTGTGCAAAGAAAAAAGAAAAAACCTACACCAGAAGAAATTCCAAAGCTGGAGTTTTAACATTTTAATCGTACTTTTAAATAGATGTTTTCATCAAGTGTAATCTCTCATGGATACTAAAATACAAGGATGCATATACCCGTAACGACGTAAAATTTCGTCCATGACTAAGTTGCTCATTTTTCCAGATTTGGGGGCTTATATTGTTTTTAGAAAGGTATTATGAGGTTTGTTTGGAAGATAGGCTGATACCTTACTGGGAAAATGTAAATTTCAGCACCAGAAGTAATGTCTCATGACATTTATTTGCCTCCAAAAATGCTCTTTTGTGGTCGAATTTTTAGGTCATATAGGGTTGGTAATATCTTACAAACTAGCCATGAACTGTACTAGTCAAAACAGGCTACCAACAATCAACATTTCCAACTAGTTAGAGCTATAGTCAGAGAGAGAAAAAGCCATCCATCTGAGTCCTGCAGTCAAGGAAAAACTATTCTTACAAACAATTTATACTGAATCAGTAACAATTTATACTAACTTTGGAGCATTGTATACATCCAAAACATCCCACACAGACAATGTATCTATACAAAAATGTATAACACAGATCAAACAATGTACACTACATATGAAAGAGTGTAGGTCATATCTGCTACAATATATATGCAATGTATGAAATAGACAAGTTTAGAATTAATACATCTTTCTAACAAATCACATGGCAATCAAACTTGTATATTTTAACATTTTAAAGTAGAAATACCCGAAGCATACAGACTAAAAGGGATAAGGCTAGAGTGTACCTAAGTGTAGACAAACAAGCAAAGAGCATGTGTACACTATTACCCACCTCTTGCCTTATATACAGACATTCACTGCGAAAGACTGGAGCTAAATATATATGCAGTCACATCAGAATATCACTCTTCTTGTTACAACGAAGAACTTATTAACAAGTGTTTTTCAATGAAGAATTACAAATAACTGGAGAAGGTGGCGGTAGGCTGGAAGGAAGGACAAGGCAACATGGTGGTAATAGGAGTGCTAACCAGTATTATTCTGAAGTCTCAGTGTTGATCTGTAAAGCTTTATACCTTTGCCTACGTGACCAAAACATACAGACATGTGCTCAACAAGCATGTACAAAGCATTCCAAAATGTCTTTTACATCACATCATAGAGTCATTATTCCAAATGAGGTGTGGATGCCATGGAAGAAAAAGGGCAAATGCCGAATTGAAGGTTTCTGCAATGATTGGCCAGTTGGGCCAAATTTAATAATAGGCCTATAACCCTACCTACTCACTAAAAAGAAATGCTTTCCAAAAAATCTTCTATTTTTTTTTTTTTTTCTTCAATTTTCAGTTCAATTCTGTCTTACACCTAAAAGTGAAATTTTAAGTGGCCTAACCTGATTTGTCAGACAGGGTGGGATAACGAGAAACAATCATTTTTTTAAGGATGGCCCTGGCCACGGCTCACCTTCACCCAATAAAGGCTACATTATTGTGTGTGTCTATTGTACGCATTGATAAGGATATCATTTACATGTATATTAAGTTTTACAAATTTGATTTTGTTGGGCTATACATGGTTTGGACTCGGATTCGAGTATATGACTGTAGGAGTTTACTACATACAGATGCGTTCCCTCCCACCATAATGCTTGCCGCCGTCGTGTAAGTGAGATATTCTTGAGTACCACGCAAAACAATAATTAAATAAATAAATGAATAAATATATATATACTAATAAGGATATGACTAGCGGTATATAATGTTTTATAAATCTGATTTTCTCAGGTTATATATGGTTTGGATTTGTAGCCAGGTCATAGTAACCACACTGATCTGCGTTCTGCCTCTTGTAATAGCATCTCGGTGTGTAACATGACTGATGGGGAGGAAGGGTGCAGCAGCGGAGGGTTTTATCAGCAACTTAGGAGACACAGAGTAAGTGCTACTATTCCGCCACCCCCATCACCCCCCCCCCCCCTATAAAGTTGGGTCATCTAACTTAAGGCTTTACATGTAGGTCAAGCTCCAAGTAGGATATACATGTATGTTGGCACAAAATATGGCTCTTAATTACTGACCTCCAGACACCGACATAAATTTCGCTTTTGCATGGCGGAACATACTGTCTAGAACAGTAGGAACCTGGCTTCCATGAATGTTCCAGTCTTCTGTTTTGGTATACTCAGTATTTTAGCATCAGATTTGTGACATTACCAAGAGTTACAAATTCAGGCAAATCAATGATGGTCTGATATACATATACAATTGACAATCACCTAAACAAGAACAATTTTTTACTTGCTTGGATCCTCCAGCTGAATCACGCTATCAAACCATGTGAAAGTGAAATCCTGACATGTACCAAAAATAAAGACTGTCTTTCCTCAGAGCCACAGCAATACTATTCTGTCTAAAACGAGTTAGTAGATTCCCGGTATATCAAAACACTACTTGTATTTCTTTTTGGAATAACATAAAATAGGACCAACACTTTACGTACAAAGAATACATGCTATGGTGCAATCTAAACGTTATGAATCAAAAAATCAGAAACTAAATCTTTGATACATTTATTCACCTGTCAAATTCTCGTTCCAATATTATTAACTCATTCACAATTACCATAGCAAAATGAACAACACAAGCTAGATACTAAATCCTTATTTCTCTTCTACTATACATTACACCTCTACCTGTTTATTTCACACAAACATTGAGTGAACAGTGAACACAGCACAACTTAAACAACCTTCTTGATTCTAAGCCGCTAAATGCCAGCAACCTGCGGATAGTCATGGGTATTCCTCAGGTTTTGCTCGGTTTCCCCCCACCATAAAGGTGGCTGCTGACGTATAAGTGAAATATTCTTGCGTACGGCATAAACACCAACCAAATCAAATAAATAAATAAATCTAAGCCACTACAGTGTCTTCTACATGTGATAACCATGTACTTAGAAATAGTGTCACACCTCGAATATGACGGGGTCCCACATGCGCAAGGATTTTCAAGGATCTATTATTTATATATCTTTTCCAGCACTTTCAAGAATTATTCAATTACAATACAAGCCTTAATGTGGATATCTTTGGACGTTTGTTGGCCATTTTGAATGTGATGCAAAATGAACATCAACACTGATAAATCAAGTCCTTTCAAGAGTTTATCCCAAAATTCACTCGTTTTCAACATCTTTCATGCAGGATTTTGTAAACCCCTCAATAAAATTCACACTTTCAACAATTTCAAGGGTCAGTGGGAACACTGGTTGTGTGATTTACTTGCATTACTTAATTAAGAAGAAGTGTTTTATGCTTGTTTATTTTTACTATGACAACTAGCTTTATCAGTATAGGAACTCCACAAGGTACTTACACAACCTCCTGACATAAAGCTACAGCCTGCTGTAATATGCCCCTAACAGATCAACTACTTGTACTTTCTTCTACACCTTAATTAACATACTCTGAAACATAAATTTAGCCAGATCAGGCCATCTCATTTCTAATTTCCTCCTATTTTCTCTTTCTCCCGATGTTAATTTGGTCAGAATAGGGCAGCTCAAAAACACTGAACGCACCCCCCCACCCCGGCTAAACCTATGCTCTGAAACCATTCATTTAAAAAACAGTTATCATCAAAGTCAGTGATTACAGGTAAGTTAAAGAGCGCCATTCTTACATAGGCTAACAAGGAGCGGCACACACAAATCATCCGTCAGGTAACACAGCTGTGTGCCCTTAGCTACTTATACCTGCACAGAGTATGAAAGGTTATGTCACCCTGTCATTGATTATAATGGCATCTATTCATATTAACTGAACAATTACCAACAAAAAAAAATCATAAAAAAATTACGACAATCAGGGAAGAGTATTTTGGCAGGTGATACATCACTAGAAACCCACTCTTGACTTCTCTCTATACCGTACATGAATATATCCCTTCAATCAAAATCCCTTACCAAAAATAGAGCTGGCTGCAACCTGTTGGGTGTTCTATTTTGGTTTACACTACACACTTTCTGTAAGCCTGTAGCCCATGCAACATCAACAACTACCTGCATATGCATCCAAGGAGCGAATTGAGCCAGAGACTGTATGTATGCTCTGGGGGAAATGTACAGGACCTATGGGTTACGTAACATCAACTATCTAACAAACACATACATCTACAGCAACACAAACACACAGACTTCAGGTGCATTGTGTAGATTTCTAAAATCATTTTCTTCAACGTCCTTTTGAAGCGTCTAACCGTATGTCATTTCGAAACCTGGTCTCTAATTCATGTAAACATGAAAGCTTGATGACAGGAAGGCATTTATTTATTTCTGATTAGATGTCTGCCATACACACTGGCATTCAACAAAATATCGATTATTTTTCTGAACATCACAAGTTTTGAGGAGTTTCGAATCAGTAGAGTGTGAATGGAAAAGTTTTAATTTAAAATTTACACAAAACCAATGCTCCTGGTGATTTACAAACGAAGTGACAAACGTACAGTCTGTTATATAATCAATGATAGCTGAACTTTAGTGATGGACTCTGATGACATTCTGGTAACACTATTTACACATGCTACAAATCCAGCAAACTAATCCACCAGATCCAGGCAAAGAGCCAGCTAAACCTTTCCTGTCACACCCACTATTAGCCTGAAAAGACAGCTATAGAAGATACTAGCTCACAGATTGATTTAATCAACAGAGAGCATCAGCGCAGATTTCTCATATTATGTGGTATATGATCCATGTTCATCAATTTGTTACTTATATACTTGCCTAACCATATACTAGTCGCAATTCACTTATTCACACACATAACTACCAGAAATCTTGATATTGCATGAACCTATAATACACTTCTTGACGCATCTGGACACAATCACACCGATGAAGGTTGAATTCACTACTAAAGTAATAACTTTCTCGTCATTTTTCTACCAATTTGTACGGATATGTATATATCAGTTATACATACATATAAGCACTCTCACAAATATAATATAAAGAACTTTTTTGTTTTAAAAACGTTTCATCTTGCATAACTTAAATACTGTGGCTGAATCTTCAAAACAAAAACAAAACCTTAAAAATTAAATGGCATACTTTATGCATGGCTATATTTGCCAGATAACTAAATGAAGACCTACCGTAAATGACCTAAAAATATGACCATGAAATAGTATTTCTGGAGGCAAATGAATGTTATGAGATATTACTTTTGATGCTAAAATGTACATTTTCCTAGTAAATTATCACCCTACCGTCCAAACACCTCCCAAATCAAAGTCAATAGGACTCCCAAAATCTTTGAAAAACGAGCAACTTAGTCATGGATGAAATTTTTGGTCATTTAGGGTACATAAAATAAAATTTCAAAGAATAGAATTTACACGTTATACTTTTTTCATCATACACAATCCCTGCTGCTGCATTGTATGCTTCATTACATACATTTTTACAGAGAAAACCTTTATACCATCTGCATATACCCTAATTCCTCAACCTTTTCGCATGTGAAAGAGTAACTTCCAGCACAAGTTATTCACATTTGTAATTTATTTATTTGATTGGTGTTTTACGCCGTACTCAAAAATATTTCACTTATACGACGGCGGCCAGCATTATGGTGGGAGGAAACCGGGGGAAACACACGACCATCCCCAGGTTGCTGACGGACCATTTGTAATTTGATTTAGGAGACAAAACTACATTAGCTGGATTGACTTGAAAAAAGTATCACTTTAACAGTCTAAAAAGAGTAATGCCTTTGAAAATGCTTGAACAATCACTTTGCAAACTATACGCAAAGGCTGATGAATTATAATTCTACTGTATACAGTAGATATATAGAGAGGATTTACATCATCTATGCATCGCTGTATGTCTTCAACCTTTTCAATCCCTTTAACAGTCTTTTTTCCTGTGGGATTTATGCACCAGCATACAATTATTATGAAAATGATTCCAAAATGGTCTGTTTGTGTCACTTAAGATGCAAGCTTCCTTAAAAAAAATTAGAATATTTCAATATAATGGTTGCAGAGGCAGTTTAAAAGGTTGAAGAATTAGGGTACGTGCATAAAGACATGCATATATATATATATATATATATATATATATATATATATATATATATATATGACTGTATACTACAGTACTAAATGATTGTGACAATCACAAACCACAGTAACATACATATAGTATGATATCATACATATCAGAAACCTTTAATGATTAAGTCACTGGCTAACCACACCCTATATATACAGTCAGCGGTATACATGGCCGTATCCACCTTCACACAGGGCAGGGCCACCAATTGGATAATGGCTGCATATGGCTCACCAAGTCACAACCTATATGAAGTAAGGCAATTACAAAGCACACTTTATTCTACTGTACTGTTTTCCTTTTACCACATTTTATACTTTGATAGATATAAAAAAAAAAATGCACAAATTCACAACATGTGGACTTGATGTTAAATATGCCATTTATTGTTAGTTTCTGCATAAAATCATGGCAATACCAGCTTTACTGCGAATTTGTATTCTGTTTCCTTTTTTTTGCAATATTTAATACTTTGACAGAAATAAAAAACATTACATACATTTACAACATATCAATTTCATGTTAAATATTCCATTTATTGTTAGTTTTTGTATAAAATCATCGCAATACGAACACACTGCGAATTTGTATCTTTTTCCTTGTTTTACAATATTTAGGTACTTTGATAGAACTAAAAAAATATGCAAACATTCAGAACATATGAGCTTTGTATTAAATATCTAACCTGTGACTTACAGTAAACAGGTTCACCAAAGCCTGTGTAAATGTCAATGTTGTTCCACACACATACAATGTAAATAAGAACTTTTTGATCACTGTTAATCCAACCTCGTATGAGACAATTACATACAGCAACTTGATATACAGGAAAATAATAAAATATGAACAGAAACCGAAAGTTTTTTACATGGTTTTTGAGTGGACAAACCCTGGAAATACCAACATGTCTACAAATTCTTACATAAAACAATGGTATCAGCCCCATCCGTAGGCATGGAAATACCCTTACCAGTGCAAATTCATAATGAAAATCCCACTACTTGTAATGCGCATGCATCAATATAAAGCCATGGTAACTCCCCATTTATTTTTAGTTTCTGTGTAAAATCATGGTACATCCCATTACTACCCATACCCATATCAAATCATTAAAACACCACCATTATTGCCCATTCCTATATCAAATCCTTATAACACCCCCGTTACTGCCCGTTTTTATATAAAATAGTGATGGCACTTCCATTATTGCAAGTCATCAGGTCAAATCCTTACCACAGTAAGACATCCATTACTGCCTGCTCTCAAATCAAGTCATAATAACACCTCCATTACTACCTGTTTTCATATTAAATCATAATACCTCCATTACTGATTGTTTCATATTAAATCATAACATCTTCATTGCTATCTGTTTTCATATAAAAATATAACACCATCATTACTGCTTGCTTTCATAACAAGTTATGATAGCACCTCCATTATTGCCTGTTTTCAAATCAAGTCATGGTAACACCTCAATTACCATGATTACTGCCTGTTTTCATATCAAATCATGATAACACCTCCCTAGCTGCCTGAGTTCATATCAAATCATGATAACACCCCTAACACTATGTAGCTCTATTCTCATCACACTTCTAACACTTTCCTATGGGCAAGTAAACTCATCCATTTGAAAGTCAATTGCAGGCTCCACATTTTTCTACCCATGACAACTACCAGAGGTGAACTGTGTGCACATTAGGGAGAAAAACAAATCAGAATAGGCTGGATTTGAAAGAGTATCTCACCTACAACAGATTATTATTGTTGACGAATGCCACTTACCAGACACACTATATTTGTGTTACGAGCTTTTAAACTCATATCAAGCTATGAGCTGTGTGGTCAGAAGAGAAAACTTGAACAGCTAAAATCCTCAACCTTTCAAAATCAGTAATGAAATAGAAACATGATATTTACCACAAGCACATAAATGCAACTGCAAGTACTATAAAGTTTTGATGTAGACCATGCAATACAGTGCAGTTTCATTTTAAGTTAAAGGATTAGTGTTCAAATTTAGATAACTACGTTGTATGTACTGTCACAATGAGATAATAAAATTGTAAACAAAATATGATACCCAAGGTCAATAGTTAATGAGGCTGACTTATGCATACTGTTTTTATCAAAACTCAATAATCTAACCAAAAAAAGTCAAAGTTCAGTAGCAGAAAATCAAGCAAAGACAAGAGTGATCCAGAATTTCTCTAGGAAAGGGTTTACTCAATTGTGATAACAGATTATTGAAGAGTCCATGTGTTCGTTTCTCCAAGTTTTGAGATGATTTCGCTCCAATGAAGGCATGAATTCACATTACTACATAGAAGGATTTTGTAGCAAGCAAGCCCTAACAGCCCTTCTCAGCATGCATTTCTCAGATAGTGCCCTTTCTCAAAAGTTTTCTTCTCATAAGCAGGATGAAATGCAAAAATCTCTCATGTGACATCCTCACATACAGGAATTCCCAGGTCACCATCCACACCAGACCTTGGGGAGGACATACATGACGCGACAACTCTCATTTGGCAGGTATCGGACAGGGCAATAAATCCATTATTTCACGGGATTTATTTTATTATGTTGAGTTTCTCAGGAGCCATTCTAATAAGAACACGTTTAAAAAGGTTCCAATATTTCAAATGAGATCAAGTACCTAAATCTGGACAGTAATCCTTTAACATGCAAGA
Organism: Liolophura sinensis; assembly: GCF_032854445.1. Classification (NCBI taxonomy): domain Eukaryota; kingdom Metazoa; phylum Mollusca; class Polyplacophora; order Chitonida; family Chitonidae; genus Liolophura; species Liolophura sinensis. Next base: position 32,032,862 of record NC_088300.1, read on the forward strand.
TTTAATTATTTTAAATAAAAAAACATTCTACATTTGTCCATAATACAAACCTGTATGAATGAAAATATTTTTAAACGTGTAATGTATTAAAGAAAAATGAAAGTATATATACTTACTGTGAGTGGTCCCACCACATACTCCTGTAAATACATGAACAAAAAAACAATAGTTTAGATTTAGGTTTGATGTAACACAAAATCACATGTCAATGGTGAGAAAGTATAAACAACACCTGAACTTTTATAAACAATAACTCCTAAACATGTTATATGCATCAATGTCAAACTATTGTACATGTACTGATATGCTTAGCTCATTCCTTAATTCCTAAGAAACGTGATGTCCAGTAGTTATAGGGAAAATTGATGTGAGAGAAGCAAAGAGCCCATGGGAAACCCACGACCATACACGGGTTTCTGGTATGATGAAACGCACCATTAGATGCATTTATTTATTTGAATGTAGTTTTAAGCCATATACTCAAGAATATTTCACTTATACGACAGGTGCCAGGATTCTAGTGGGAGGAAACCGGTCACAGCCCAGTGCAAACCCAGAGCCATACGCAGATTGCTGGCAGATCTTTCCACATGACCGGAGAGAAAGTCAGCATGAGCTGGACTTGAACTCACAGCGATCACATTGGTAAGAGGCTCCTGGGTCATTGTGCTGCACATCAAACACTAGGTCCATGGAGGCCCTCGTGATGAAATGAAACTGATCTCCGACAACCATCATGAAGACTACGAGTCATATCGATTGATTATGCAATGTCTTCAAGCTTTTTGCATGTTCACCTGGTGTTGTTTTAAGTATATTTTGAGGCCATTTCTCTGAATAGACTAAAAACAATCTATATTTTCTATCAAGCAAAGGTGTTACGAAACCCAATGGATTGATGTAACATGAACATTAATGGGGATAAACGGTGTTCAAATTTGGCATGAAACTTGTAAAAAGGTTGAATAAATAAAGTATATTACCACAAATGCTGCAAGAATCTGAGAGACAAGCATCTTCAATACTTGGCAATATTGTATTATAAATTACTAAAAAGTCAGGGACTGAATACACTGTGATTTCACACACCACACTGTGTTTATATATATATATATATATTATGTTACATCAATGTCAATATGTATATATACATACACATGTACCTTTGGAATGTACATGTTTTATTTATATGGACTAAACGATAAACATTAAACATAAGTATATAGACATGAGCCCTTGTACTATTGTGTCTATAAATACATATTATTCACATCATTACTGACAGCCAAAACAAGCCAATCATATGCACCATGATATGTTTATATAGATCTCAATATATGTTAACCTGGGCCAGATTTTCCTACAACTCATGCAAAGGACACAGAAAACAGAATCGTTAGCATATTACATGAGCAGGATTGTGATGCAAGAGAAAAAATATTGATTTCATCTAGGTCGATAAAATGATTCAGCTGATGCAGAGTTAATAGAAGTCACACAGTCAGAGTGCACTGCCACTCAATACCAAAGGCACAAGAGCTAATAACAGGTACAGCTGTACCGACAGGTCACGTTAACGAACCACTTTGTCTGCTGGGGCCGTTAGTGGACATTCCATATCTGTTTCCATGAATCATAATCATAACCCTCATTTTCCATAGGCTAGGATTTGTTGTTGTCTGGATTAACAGTAGTTTCACAACAGTTCTGGTACCAAGATAGCGTTTTCAATTTGTTTTCATTATCATACTTAATCAAATTCAGCCTCAGATCAACATGTATAAATGTTCTCATAACAACTGTGCAGTTTGATTATTTATTATTCGTTTGTTTGATTAGTGTTTAATGTCACGCTTAAAGAGTTCACACATACCACATGGTCAGGTTTAAGGGAGAAACAAGAGTCAGAAATTCCAACACGACTGACAGGAAGCAGGTCTCTAGAGACGCTGATGTGAATGAAAGCGTCAGCACGGCCTTAAAATAAAACTCATTTTAAAAAAATCAAAAAAAAATCTCATTTTAATCTTTTTAAAAGTATGCTGTTCCAAATCACACATCGAACACTTAAAATGACATGTGACAATGAATGCCGTTGTTATTCCACCTTATAGTTATGTGTCAAACCCAATACTATCGCGTACAAATTTAAAAGCGCTGGATAACAGTTGGACACTATTATATCCGGCATACAAACGTGAATTAATCTGCACAACACAATTTTTATTTATGACAGCTTCATATTTAAAAACTGCCATGTAGTTAATATGTAGCATGTCGTGCATGATAGCTGAACTACTACCGCTTTTATTGTAAAGACAACGTAAGAGATAACAAAAACATCCTGAATATCACATTTCCTTCCTGCTTACTCACTTGTAATAACATAGTACATGTATAACAGACTTTAGTTGATAAGTGAATAACTACGATGTTTCCATAATGTTGGTTATTTGCCACATTGCCATGTGTAATTTACAGCCTTATATGTTACTGTACCTGTATATACCAACTATACAATGTAGGTAGTAAAAACCAACAACACAATGCACAAAGTAACAAACTCCTGTACACAATGTTTGTAGTAACAACCCCATGTATATACCAACTATACAACGTATGTAGCAACAACCCCATGTATATACCAACTATACAATGTATGTAGTAACAACCCCATGTATATACCAACTATACAATGTATGTAGTAACGACCCCATGTATATACCAACTACACAATGTATGTAGTAACAACCCCATGTATATACCAACGGTACAATGTATGTAGTAACAACCCCATGTATATACCAACTATACAATGTATGTAGTAACAACCCCATGTATATACCAACGTATATAAGCCTTGTTAGTATAACTATACAATGTTCAGGTTAAATTTTAACAAAATGGTACTTTAGAGTACAGGATTAGCACTGTTATGTTTTATGAAAATTGTGACAATGATGTTTAATACAGGCTTAATAATGTTTCATATTACGATTTTTTTTTACTTTGTTTAGACTGAGATCTTTAGCTGCAACATTGTAATGTTAAAAAAATTGTCATAAAATTTTGAAGCTTGACAAAATGGTACAGTCAACAAGTATCGTTGAATGTTTTATCGCACTGTTGCATGTTGTCCTGCAACATCGAAAATGTTGATTGGAAGCAATGTAATAGTTATATCAAAATAGAAACAGTAAACTAAGAGGTGAAGGAGAAATGTTTCAAACTGGAAAATACAAAATGTCAAGATGTTTTCCGTATTACCTGATTTCAACCATCATGAACAAGATGAAATGACATTTTCTGTACTGTTGTAAAAACATTTATGGTAGTGTGAGCATTTGTCTTCCAACATTCTGAGTAATTCTTGACTAGTGACGTCTAATAAATTCCAACATCACTGATTTTTTTTTTTTTTACCTAATTCTGCTTAAGCCATGGTGCTTGGGGGCATGTAATACATGGACAGTTGGAATAAACTTCTGACTGAGGTAAATTAACACAAGACTGTATTGCATCAGTTACGTGTGACCACTGCTAAGCTATCACAATGTCACCGCTGCTCTGGTTTTACTCTCTATGCTGTACATCTTTAATTACATTATACATACTCGTCCATAGCAAAGGAAACTTATAATGTTTGTCTTTTTGTATGCTTCTTTTTAATAAGAGAGCTCAAAATGTTATACTGCCGTATGTGGGAAGGTTTGCCGGCAACCTGCAGATGGTCAAGGATTTCCCACGGGCTCTACCTGGTTTTCTCCCACCATAATGCTAGCCGCCATTGTATAAACAAAACATTCTCGAGTACGGCATAAAACACCAATCAAATAAATAAATGAATAAATTAAAATGTTTTAATCATCCCACCTCTCCTGTTTTACAATTAAAAAGTAGAACGCAAGACTTGACAGGTTAGATACATTTGAGTACAAAAACTCATTAAAGTAAATAAAAATAACCACTACAATGAATAGTATATAATGACACTATTATTTAGATGTGTTCATCTTAATACATGTATACAATGTCAAAGGTCTGAAGTAAGTCTTTGCAGTTGATCTCTCATGGACCGATGCATGGATACTGAGGTTCATGTCTACTTTTTTATCTCACATTGTGAAGCAATTCAGCGCAATTGGAACAAATAAAATGACAAACATATGGCATAATGGGGTTTACCAATAAAGTGGATTTTTTTGTTGTTTTTTTGGCACTCTAGAAATGATTCATGATAGGTGCTTTAAGTTACACCCACCCACTGTGAACACTACTTCAAATACTTTAATACTATTAAAAGGTTCCTGCAGCATTACACATGATACTAAAGATAACAAAACCACTAGTGCATTTGCTCACTGACAAGGCACTTCAACAACATTAGCAAGTCAAAAATGCAGAAAACATGATAATATGCGAGTGTCCACTTCAACAACACTGGTGCCAGTATACAAGGCCACTTCTTTATCCTGTAACAAGGTATTTTATCAATTTAGATCACGAATATATCACGATTTTTTCCTTTTTGGCACACTTAAGCACTTACATATACATGAGCAAAAGACAACCAGTCAGTAGAGATATGCGCAGTGGCACCATACTGGTAGAAGACTGCATGCACAGCCACATAAGCACCGCCAACCATCAAGGTCTCAAAAGCCGTGAGAATGTGTGAATTTTGTCCATGGCTAGGTTTGAACCTGTGGCTCATGAGTCATAGTATTGTCATAGTGATTTACACTAATTTCAGGGTACATCAGCATTTGCTGCTTGAATGTCATCATAACCTGACATAATTGTCAAGCATCAGTTTATTTATATTGTATTTCAAGTCAAACTGACAATTATTTCATTTTCACTCCATTATTATCTTACACATATTAGATTACTATGGGTGGAGAAAACCGGCACACCTCACCATGGGCCTCGCCAACCTCCTGATGTAAATCATACGCCAAGCCAGAGAGGCAAACCTTCATGATCATTTAACCACACACTGAGCAATGCTTTGGCAATCATCTTATAACATAGTGGTAAATCACACTAATTACAAAATAACACCAGTGGCAAGTTTTAATGAAACACTTCCTCTCTTCATATGATGCAGACAAGCTTGACTTTTTTTTTTTTCCCTACGAATTCTAAAAATACACAAGGATATCACTCATCTGCAAATATTACACAGGAGAATTATGAGCAATTAGTCATTGTGTTAAATATTATACAGATAACATCCTATACCAGTAAATGCTTTTTCTATTTCTTAGATCACAGAACCAGACATGATGCTGTGAAGATATGCTTTCATCACCAATAAATCTACGGGGGTAATTGTCGCTCTTATGTTGTGTGACAAAAATAAATCTTAATTTTAATTTTTTTTGAAACTGATTTACATTCTGAGGCCCCGATGAGAAACACTTTCTTTATGCATGTCAATGACTGGTCTTACACATTTAGTAATGAAGGAGAATTTAATTTTCACAAAGAAAGAGTTGTAAGTACATGTACATTCATGCTATATGCAAGTTCCTGTCGCTAACAAAATGGTATGCTACTTGGTCTATGGGTTGCATCAAGTGACAAGATATTTCTGTGTGACCGCATATAGAGTATGGGATGTTAAGTGTGTGCAAGGTAAGAGGTATCAGTCAGTTCCTGGCAGCTGTATATTACAAGGAGCATGGATTCTCCACCACAGCATCTATACTCCACCATTTCTGCCAGCCTGCCATTGCTGAAGGTGCCTCATTATGCTTAGCTACCTCCAATCACATTGCAACAATTATGGAGGTAGGAAAGGATGGTTAAGGTCACATTAAAACACAACAATTCTTTATCAAATGTGAAATTTCAGAGTCAGCTGTTTTACAAACGTTTTGAAAAAATGTAGAAAACGTATGGGCATTTACCGTTGATTGATAAAATACACAAGCCCAGTACGACACTTCCACACCTTACTCCCCTAAAAATGCCAATAGGCTAGTCCGCTAGCATCACAGCGCCACACAAATATTATGCTGATACAGATGCAGCCATGCTAAATCGGCCTCGGAAAAATGGAGGGCGATACTTCAATCCAATACTCCAGAGATATATCCCAAATTTCATCATTTATTCATTCCAAAACAGCCAAACTAAACAAAATATTCATATTAAACAGAAATATGGCATCATGAATATGTTAATTGTAGAAAAGACATACCCTCTGTTACGGACCCGCTCACTTCAATAATGAGATGCAATTTCCCACTTGGCTCCAAATCAACCTGGTTGCAATAGAAAATAATAAATAATAATTGATATAATCGCCTGGATTTGCAAGAGAAAATCCACAACAAGGAATTTATTTCATGAAAAAGGACGCAAAAGACATGGTAGAGCCCGTAGATAAACCTGTGACCTGAGTCCAAGGGAAGAATCCATCGCCTCTTCCATCCAATCGGGACCGCATCATTCACCTAGCTGCAGATGCTGGCAACATGGGGCATCAGCCCAGGGTCAAAATAAAGCATTTTAACCGTATCAAATCTCGGTTTTTCTCAATTTAAACAACATTTAAGCATATGTAAGAACAGGTTTCTTTATAAACATACCCAAATATCCGAATTCGTCTCCTTAATTTCTTCAAAGGAAAGCGTACAATTTGCGACGAAATCGTCCGGCGGTATGGCAGCGTCATGAAACACAGTAAATCCCAGACTTTGACCATTGTGTACTTCAGTCACAAATTCCTCGTTCCATGAAGGTTTGGTAGTTTTAGGTTTCGTCGTCGATCTTGCTACTTGCTGATCGTCGACATCCACTGCTATGTAAGGGTCTATAATTTGCCCTTGTTTGTTTGGTCCGACAGCATGCCTAGTAGCGAAGTCGGTTGGCTTTAAGTCAATCGCCTCACAAATTTTTAGTTTGAGGGATCCATTAAAAAACACCATGTTTGCTACAACCGACGCATCAACCCGGTAGATAAGATCCTAACACATAGACACGGGATCCCAGATGCGGTACTCGACCCAGTGGATCAACCAAAATTGCTAAAAACACAGAAACGTCCTTTCTGACATGATCGGCCCTGGAACCTCACGGAAGCTAATCTTCTAAGTTTATCCCACAATGCACTAGGACAGATGACACAAAATCCATTACAAATCGAAAGCTTCAAACTGGAATAAATTTACTCCACAGATCTTAAATTGTGTTCTTTGTCGAGGATTTTTACTTTTAGCAATTTACGATAGCGGTAGCGTGTGCATAATTTTTATTTATATGGTTATTTTGTTGAATTCGGCCGAGAAAAATTATGATTTCGAAAGCGAGCGTTGTCAAGGGGAGACAACCATCACCAGGAGTTGAACCATCCCACTTATTTCGTCTGCTTTGGGTTGGTCTTCCGTTTGTCATTATTGTGTAGGCCTATATCCGTGTTAGTTTAGAAGTAAGAAAAAAGGCTTTGTCTGTCGACTAATTTCTGATGTTCATGATTAGATACCCTTCAATTACACATATGTGCAGGGGCGACTGGATGACTTTTAAATGGACAGAGGGGTTGGGAGGGGCAAGCCCACTGTCTCATCCCGATATATAGACTCTACGTGGACTTTCAGTTAGCTGGATATACGTTTTAGGCGTTTTCTACAAGAACACAAGTATTAAAAGAAGACGGTTTATATATTATATTTTACCTTCTCATTTTCTTATTTTCCTGTATTATTTATTTATTTATATTTTTGTCTCTTAATCATTAAGATTCATAACTTTTGCTTCCTTTAAAGGCGAAAAAAACACTAATTATGTATATGTTAGACGAAAGACAGTTAACTATTGTCCACAAAAATGCATTTATTTTTTAGAATTTTTTCCAGTAAAGTGCATTTGTAACTTTGGATTCTACGGTGGCCTTTTCTGATCATATTATACCATTCGTGTCACACCCAATTTTTGTCACTTAAAATACATATAGACTGTTAAATTTCATTATGTTGGATGAATATACAAATAGATCTATGAATGCATTTGCCAAATAAACCTTGAAACGAACTATTTCAAGCACAAAATATAAATGTGACGTCACTGATACCTGTACGGACCACTGTCGAATCGGACGTTTTACAAACATTTTACTTGATTGGACAAATTCGAAAAAAATACGTCAAACTATTTTCCTGGCATCAGGTATATACTTAATTTTAATATTGCGATCACCCAAAGGCTCAACTTAAGCGCCAAAACAATGCTCATGCAGAAGTCGTGTGCATGCATGCACGTGTTGAGCGAATTGTCATGCTTTAATTTTGTTGCATAATGGCAACAATATTAATTTCACGTTAAAAAGGCTATCCCGGATATTTTTGACAAAAAGTCAATCGGCACAAATCCAAACGAAGTTTTGTTGTTATTTTAAAATACGGTAGTCCAAATATTACCTTTCACAGAATATCAGTCTCGTTTGTGAAAATTCCACCGTTCGAAGTCGCTTATTAAGTATCTAAAGAATATTAAAAGGGTCGCATAACATTTTTAAACCTTTTGAATCATTTTAACATTATAAATAATACAGGCAAGAATTTGATATTTACTGAAGGGCAATAATTTGAGCTATTCTTGTTAAATACGTAAAATTTGGCTTTCTGCGATTATGGACATTTTGCCAAAAATATCTGGTGTAACATCTTTAAACAACAAAATAAATATATATTGCATGTACGTTTGACCGGTCGAGCAAACGACATTAATATGACGACCAAGAAAGACATGAGTGTGAATTTAAACACAAAATCACTTGGCGTAAATTTATTTTACTTTTACAAGTGTGTAGTGACAAAATCACATTTTATCACATAATATGTCGTCGAGAAAAAGGAAAAGGGGCCGCTTTGGTGGCCTAATGCGTGATTTAGAGTGTCCACTTCGCAGTCGGAAGACCGCGGGTCGGGTCATACCAAAGACTTTAAAAATGGTACTTCCCACCGCCTCGGTTGGCGCTCAGCACTAAGCGGTTAGAGCAAGGAAACATGACTAGTTGGCCCGGCGTCAGTACAATGTGATTGGGCGGGGCGTTATGTCTGGTGTCTCTGGTGTGGCGGCAGTAGTTTGCATGGTGGCCTGCATGTACTCACCTACCGCAAGAAGACACAGTATATGCACACACACCCAATGGCCCCTCGTCAGCATATGACTGAAGAAGTGTTAAGTACGATGTAAGAACCCAAGCTTACATACACACATACGTACATTAAAGGAAAAACCGTATTATTGTCAAACTAAGAGGGATGGTATGAAGACATCTTGCAATGAAGTAGTGTTATAGATACCAATGTAGGGAAGTTTAAATAAAGGTGCGTTATGAAAAATTTCTGTTGTTTTGTGTGTGTGTATATATATATATATATATATATATATATATATATATATATATATATATATATATATATATATATATATATACACAGTCGTATAGATGAAGGGGCACTTTTCTGGTCGTGGGGGCCCACATATCCCTAAAAAAGTCGGGGCCTCAACTTCAAAACTCGTTGCCCCACAGTTAAACTCGGAATCCTGACACTTATACTCGGCTCATTGACTTTTAATCTTTTAATATTTTTTGCATTTTCATGACTACATAATCTGTTGATACAATCTGTTGATACAATGTATCGGAGTAACGATTAATTTTGAATAAGTGAAGACTTGTACATACGGCAATCTAAGGTTGCTGAGCTTCCGAGGTCTAAGGGGCACCTGACCCCTCACCTAACGTGTAGGGGTTGACTTTCGACTTTTAAATTTGCTCCAACTTTTAATCTTGTATAGCCCCCCCCCTCCACCCGTTTCAATTTAAAATTTCTTTTTTAAGCATTCTTGTGTTAGGCATCTTCAGTTTATAGTTCAAGTTAGTCTGTGTGTATTTGTATATGCACGTCGCCATAGACCCATGCATGCAGGCGGCTCAGCGCCGAGATTTAACCCAAACAAAGGTCGTATCTTCATGGTGACCTACACGTATATAACTAATTATCAAGGGCAAAATACAATTAGCAGTAAGGTATAGCGTGCCCCAATCCAATTTCAGTTAGTTTTGCTGTGGTTTTAAGTCTGAATAAGATACATGTATGGCCAGGATTCTGAATAGCCAGGAGCGTGGTGTTTTCCATCGTTGGTCTTTGGTCGTTGGTTTTATAACATAAAACACCCGTCATAAATAAATTGCTATAGAAAGAAACTGAAAAAGTGAAATTAAAAAAGCTGCAAAATGTAAAGGCGATTCGCGAAGGTGAGGGGATGCTAACGTACATAATGGAATACAGGGCATCTGCATGCTCAATTAACTTCATATACTTATTAAATTACGAAGCTACAAGATACATTTTATTTCATTTGTTTAATTCACCAATCACCTCAATTCCCCCTACACCCACAATGCCTGCAGTCACTTGATTTCTAATATCTTGTTTTCCAGTTTTCTTATATTTTTCTTGCAATCTCTTTTGGATTGCCCCTTTTGTTTTTCGCCTGGTATGCAAAGAAATGAAACATGAAATTAAGTAGCAATACTTTTCTATTCCTGCGGACGACTTTATCACGTTAATCGTAACTCATCAAACGTTCTTCAAAAAAGAATAAATGTCTATATGAATCTACATCAGAAAAGGAAAGACTGTATTTCCATAATTACATTTGCAGTTTTAACAATTACAAACTGATCTGATATGATGCATCAATTTCGATTTGGTTTTTTGTTTTTGTTTTTTTTTTTTTTTTTCAATGCAAACAACACGCTTCCTAAGGCAGATGAAAATAAACTTTTGGTGTGGAAGACTCAGGGGAGATAAGCGAGAAGTTTTCCAAGGAAAGTAACTCTAAAACGATGAGCAATGTCGACCTCTATTTTGATTTCGAGTGGAAGAAATTTTGTGAGACATTTCTGTCGGAATCTTGCCATTAGGTAAAGTCAGTTGTTGACGCACAACAAAGCAAGAGAAGAAGACAACATATTCTTTTGTGACTCTTATATGAGTAGTATTTTTCGAAAGTTCATGTACGCACGGCGTAGTCTAATACAACAACAACAGTATTCACTGGTCTGCAGTGACTTTGACAGAAGACATTGGAAAGTTTCGCAAGTTTAGGATGCAAGAGTCTTGCTCATTCATATCTCCCTAAACGTGTAATTCTAATTTGAGTGGCACAGCCAGAAGATTTACATTGTTAAACTCAGTGGAATATGTTGTAGTCCCCAAAGAAGGATATTTTTCCGCCTGACTTCTTCAGTTTCCAAAAACGACGCATTCATCCATTCAGAAAGGGCAATTATCGCCAAAATGTGAGCTTGTCTGAGGGATTTTTCGTAGATGTAAGGACTGGAAATTTTATAGTTGAGGATGCTGTCACATGGGCTAGTGACAATTCAATTCATTGAAGAACCAGCTTTTGACAATGACCATCATTGAAGGGGCTTATTGACAAAAAGACAAACCCCTAGTCTTTACAACTGCCGTCAAGACTCAATACAGTGTGCAACTACCAGTCGTAGTTATAGATTTAAGTATTGCTTTTGTTTGTTGTGGAGTGGGGTAACTCTCATTTCAAGCAATGCAGTTCCTGGAGTTACAGTGTGAAACTTTTGGCTCACAGAACCAAAAGATTCCATGACAGTTGCATCTGTTTATGAAAAATAATGTGCCTAGCCTATACTGTTGCAGTTTGTGAGCCTGCCTTCATCATGCTGCTTTAACAAGACTGATCTTGATGTCATGACCAATATCAGGCTAAATGCAGGCAGACATATGACCTGTTGAATGACAAACAAGGCAAACAAATTCAGATGTCGGCCTCAGGACGAGAGATCCTGAAAATGGCTTTTATTTTGGTCAGTTTATGTTATTGTCATAGACTGTTTTTTGTTAGGCCAACCAGACCAGGGTAGGGATTTTGTAGGAATATCCAGTTGACGTCGATGTATGTTAGGAAAGTGTTAATGTTCATGTGAACAGCGATAGATATTCCTTACCAGTACTATACACCTGACACATTTGTGGCTGTTTCATACTGTAACTCTTGTAACTACATTGCTCGAAATAAGAGTTGTCCCACCTCGTAACTGTGCTTTTGTTTGAAGAAAATCTAGAGAAAAATATCCTTCTTCAGAATTTATGACACACCACAAATCATTAGCATTATAACACTAGTGTCTGCACCACTTGTATCAGTTACATGTTACCAGCTATATATATATTTCCCCTTGACTAAGCTGCACAAACTCTCCCCTTTCTAGTAACCTGTTGTTTTGATTATACCTGATATTGTTTCTTTGGTATATTCTAATGTGCCATATTCTCCACAAGTTATAAAGGTCAGAGAGAGCGGATCATAGCTGAGTGATCAAAATGCTTATCTTTGAGTCGCTAGGAGAAACAAGATGTTTTTCCTATCCTGTTAGGGATATGACCACAAAAGTGGAAGTTCGTTGGACAAATTCCTTTCAGATTCCTCACATTGAAGTGAAAGACCTCAAGATTAAAGATTCAAATTATACCTGACAAGTGAAGTTTGCATCAGGATTGAATGTAGGTGTAGCGGCCAGTTTTACAAGCCAAGCTTCATCTCAGGGGTTGGTGGGGATGTGTATTTTTATGTTCGTTCAAAGTTCAGAAACTTGTGTAAACCATATTTGATGAGTCATAAGAGGTGGTAACTAAAAGGAATGCTCACTTCATACTATTTGAAACAAGTAGCATTTTCTTGTGAGTAGAATAGCACAAAGTGTCCCTGGCCGTAATTCTGGCACATTTTTTTTTGGTGGTCTCTGTCTTCAACCGTCCTTATCTTGCTTCTGGGGAGGCAGAGCTGTTCCAGTCTGAAGATGAGTGCAGTAACAATGTTTACCATGTGATTTCCTCATTAAAAGTGTTTTAAACAGCAGTTTAAGTTTTTCTGATGCACTGTTTGCATACTTTTCATCGACTACAAGGTAGTGTCCATAAATGGGGAGATAACTATCATTAACTTTCCACCTGCAGGATATTAAAGAATCAAAATCTGTACACAGTGTTAGTAAGCAACACATGAACATCCTATATACAGACAAGTGTTAAACTTCATATTGCCTTCATATCAGTCAAGTATTGTTCTGGAGAGAAAAATTAATACAAAATATTAATACAAATTATTACAGCCGATTTATATTGTTGTTTTACCGATTCCTCAAACTTTTCGCATATGAAAGATCAGCTTTCAGTGCAGTTTATGCATATTTATGATTTGATTTTTGGAACAAAACTATATTGGTTTGATGGGCAAGTTTCAGGGCTTTACAAAAAGTATAATTTTATCAGTCAGCACAGAATAATGCCTTCAGAATATGCTTGAATACACACCTTGCAATTATTCGAAAAGGCCGAAGAATTAAAGTAGATTTGAAGTTACGCTGGTTGGTATGAATGCTGTACTTTCAAGGCCACACATGTCGGGGTACATCACTCGCCTGTGAAAATGAGACGAAGAGGGAAAAGGTAACATAGGAAATGATCAAGAATGGATGACATTCTGAGAGCTATGGCTGATAATAACTGGAAATTATAGTATGTTTGACAAGATACAAATCTGCACAGCATATGTGATTGTGAATGTCAATAAAGTGAAGTTTTGGGCTAACATCAGAATGAAGCAAGGTTTTGAAGTAGCTTCCATGCCATTTAGACAATGTTTACACCTCCATGTCTGTGTAAGTAAAGCCTGTGGGCTTGAGTGAAATGGGAAGTGACCAGATTTGTGCACTACTAAGTAGACTTAATCAGATACCTATCCATCAGTCTAGTGTACCTTCAATTTCAAATTAAGTTTGGTATGTAAAACTGCAGTATAGGAATGATACTTTAAAATGATAATTTTGAGATGAACACTTAAATTTTGATATGAAGAAATTAATCAAACTACACATCCACTTTATAAGGTGGATGAATCAATCAGAATAAAACAAAATGTGTCCCTTTAAAAATGCTAAACTTTAGGTGAAATACAGTAATTTGAACAGGCTAAAATGTCTTACTGTAATTCTTTAACCTTTTTGCATGTTTGTAAGGTGTTTATACAAGCATATTCTTAAGGCGTTATTCTGTGTAGACTGATAAAATTATACTTTTTGTGAAGTCCTGAAATTGGCCAATCAAACCATTGTAGTTTTATCTCCAAAATCTATTTATAAATGTGCAAAAATTGTACCCAAACTTGCTCTTTCATATGCGAGAAGGTTGAGGAATTAGGGTAACCTAATGAAAGATTGTCAGTTTTCTCAGGTTATGTGATTTGGACAGGTGCATGGGTACTGTGGTAATTGCTGTTTCATACATCCACATGGTCACCCATGTGGTTTCTGTGGACCATCAAGTTTTATATGTAATTATTGTCAGGATTTGGTTTATTGGTCGTGAAAAATGAAAGTCACGCGAAAGAGCATTATTATATTGTATATCACCAATGCGGTCACTGTGAGTTCGAGTCCAGCTCATGCTGGCTCCCTCTCCAGCCGTATGTGGGAAGGTCTGACGGCAACCTGCAGATGGTCGTGGGTTTTCCCTGAGCTCTGCTCTGTTTCCTCCCACCATAATGCTGGCCGGCTTCATATAAGTGAAATATTCTTGAGTACGGCGTAAAACACCAATCAAATTATTTGGGCTAAAGGGATTGAATGAAGGTTTTAATCTGTGCCCTGAGTCAGATAACCAAATACATGTACTAATCACATGTAGCAAATATTGTAATAAATCAGAGTGAAAGTTACCTTTGAATTGATCATGAAAAGCACGGATTTCAGATTTATTGAACTTGAATGATTTTATTGGCATTTATTTTTAGTACATGTATCAACATCATCATTGGCATTGTTATTTTATTCTCTCAGAAAGACTGGTGGTGCTCAGTGTTTGTACTCCCAGGTGAGCAAGACACAAAATCAGGTGGATGATGGAGAGGTCAAGCTGAGTGACCGCTGTGTTAAGGTAAGGCTTGTATGGATGGCTATTAATAGGTCTGACTTGAGTTCCATAGCAATCTCACAAGACTAGAAAGACGGGATTTTTAGAGTTATGGGTAACAGGTTGTATGAAAGCATGTCACTTTATTCTGGATTTGCATGGATAACATTTGTACCTCTGGATTATTATTTGTGCTGAAGCTTTACATACCAATGAACTCCAACACGAATATTCATAAGGTACTTTGTAGACACATATTGTAAGAAAGGATTTCATATGAGGATGATTTCATCACTGGAGAATATGGTAAAATGACAGGCCTTCATTCCATATCCCATGAAACTCGCACGATTTCCATGCAGCTTGAATAAAGCTTATTGTCCTAGGCCCACTTCAGCAAAACTTTGATAGTCATACTTCTTCTAACTTTTTTTTTGTAAAAGACTTCTAGGTTAAAGTGCCATAAGATGACGTCATTTACAGGAAAAGTTATGAAACAATTATTTACAAAGTTTCATGAAAGTGGCAAATAATCAAATATAAATAAGACTGTCAAATATCAACAGATCAAGAAAGACATTTCTAACCAGAAAGTAGGAATTCCCTCCCTTTGAAACTACTTCATATTTATGGCATCTACCTTGAGTCAAAGATACAATGAAATGCTAACAGCTTTGGTGGGACCTAAACTTTACTGGACCTCTTGTGCTGCTAGAACAGGGGAGGTAACAAGGGTGCAGTTACTGGTCCAGACCAGTTGTCTATTTGGAGTTTTTTCCCTTATACATTTAACATACGTTAGATTTGTTTTTTCTCTCTGTTGTCAGAAGCTGAAGAGCTTTGGTGAAGATGACAGCTGTGTTCGTGTTGTTGTAGAAGGAGGTGGTTGTGCAGGATTTCAGTATAAGTTTGAACTGGACAATGAAATTGGGCCGGAGGACAGGTAAACTACAACTTGACAACTCAAAGCATATCCCTCATCATCCTGCATAGTTTCACTTTGTTTATTTATTGATGTATTTATTTGTTTATTTGATTGTTATTTGAAGCCACAATCAAGAATTTTTTCAACTTTTATTACTATAAGCAAAACGGCATAAGTTGGATTTGAACATTTGATGTCATTAGTGCCTGATAGATGCACCTGGTGTACACTTTAAAAGATCAGACCAATTTACAGTGAACGTGAAGTTTACCACTGGTTAATACTTTAAAAAATACTGGTTTAAAAGTTTAATATTATGAGTTTAGGAAACTGAAAAGATGGAATTCAACAGTGAGTATATGCCAGAGACGAGCAATTTAGTCAGAATAGCCATGTTGTAGAACTTCCTGGGGACTTGGCCAATCCCTGATTGTAAAAGCATCATGTGATACTTTAGCTGCGGTGTCAAAATACTTGGCATCTCTTGATTGTTTATTGTGACATCTTATAAATAAATAGACAGATATCAGTGCCATAAATTGGATTATTTCAAGTGGTAAGCTGAATCGTTAAATATGCTAAATATGCTCTGATTGCTATATTATCCATTTAACATGAACGTGGGAAGGTCTTGCAGCAACCTGCGGATGGTCGTGGGTTTTCCCCCGGGCTCTGCCCGGTTTCCACCCACCATAATGCTGGCCGCCGTCGTTATAAGTGAAATACTCTTGAGTACAGCGTAAAAACACCAATCAAATAAATAAATAAATACATTTAACATGAACATACATGTACATGTAGTACTGAATCTGTATTTTATGGGAAAATATAACAGAGCAAGACTAAATGGAATCTTTGACATCAGTGTGCTTCAGCCTGCTCTATATGGCCCCAAAAGTCAATAGAATTATTGTAAATTTCTGATGTAAGCAATTCAAACTGAAGTTTCTGCATTTTACCTCCAATAGCTGACTTTCTGCTCTTTCAGAAAAATATCAGTTTTTTAAGTAGTTCCAAGTTGGTCTGAAGTACAAAGATAATGTATGCATGAAAATTAATTAACATTGCCATAGATGGATGTAGAAGAACAATGGGTAAATTTTGTGCAGACTGGATGCTTACTTTTTATTCCTTTCTCAGCCAAAGCAGTTTGTGGCATGATGATGTTGATTAACATGTTACCATATGTTTGAATAATTACTCTGAAGGCGTCACATTATCGCATAAACTTTATAACAGAAAAGTGCAGAGGAACGCCATTTTTAACTTAATTTTTCTTTGATACTTATATTTAGGCCTGCAACATTTAAAGCTATTGATTCAAAACTATATACAGGTCATGATATAGAAATTAACACTATAGCCTCTTCAGTGTATGCCGCATGGTACTGAAGAGAAGTTTCCTTAACAGTGCCTCTCAGTTATGTACTGCAGAACATCTGCGCCTTAGGTACAGGTGTGCTTCAAATGTGTTATTGTCTCAGTTGATATGTGCTTTGGTCTGTTACAGGGTATTTGAGCGGGAAGGAGTGAAGGTCATTGTGGACACAAATTCTCTAGAATTCATCAAGGGCTCTACTATAGACTACGACGAGGAGCTGATTAGGTCAAGTTTCAGGGTGATAAACAACCCCTTAGCAGAACAGGGTTGTGGCTGTGGGGCCTCGTTCTCTCTGAAGTAGATCCCTACAGGGTCTCTTCAAAGACAATGGATATTATATAAGCGATATCTGCTTCTTTAAGCATATTTATGTTGTCACGGTTGGGTGAATACTTGATACATGTAGAGATGGAGAAAAGGGAAGTGATATGTCCTGCATTTATTTTTTAAACCATATTTGGAATGCATGAAACGCTTTTAAAATCAAAGAGGTGTACAAAGGAGTTACAGCAACAATCAAGCATCATGGTAATGGCTCCTTTAAGCAATTTACCCTACGGTTGGGGGACACAAAGTGTTGAATATTTGCAAAGAAGCACCAGGTTTTAGTTTCCAGAACTTTATCAGGGGTGTCAGATAGGACCCCTATTGTTTTTGTACAAATTATTATTTTTATTCCATAAATTTGTGACCTTGCTACTGCCGGGACTGTTTAACAGATTGACTTGAAATTTTGCAGCAAAATTTAACAGACTTAACATGGTAATTTCACAGTTTTGTACACTTTCGACTGTCAGGTTCCTACTTCACTGTCCATAAAGCCACAGTATGGTTAGAAATAGATAAGTTTTGAGGGCAAATACGACATGGACCCAGGCTGAAATTGCTAGCAGTTCTAGTTAATCGTATTACTTGCACATTAAAACATGCTCCATTTGGTTATGGTTTGCAGTAATTTAAGTCATTTCATATTTTGAGTCTTTCACGTATATTCTTCAGTATGGTTTGTTTCTACAGACCGAGACACACTAAATTAATATATTTCAGGGAATCACGGATAAATCCGCTGGTAATATTTGCTACATAAAGCTCTGACACGTTGGGCATATTTTTGGGAAACTTTTCAAAATATACCTGTATGAAGGAAAATGGCTGCTTGGTGTGTTCCCAAGGCTAGTAGTGTTCTGTATTATACTTCAGTGTATTGTAAGGCTAAATGTTATGATATTTCCTACCCAGATTACCACGGGATGTTTAGCAGATTTTCAAACAGGTAATGTTTCATTGTTCTAGGGTAATTCATCCATGCATATGTTTAAGGTTAACAAGAAGTCATTTTCCTACCTCAATGTAGTGTTTATTCTGTACAATGACCCAGAAGTCTCTCACCAATGTGATCACTGTGATCTAAAGTCCAGCTTATGCGTCAGGTTTTCCCGGGTTTCTCCCACCATAATGCTGGCTGTCATCGCATAAGTGAAACATTCTTGAATATGACGTAAAGCACCAATCAGATATTAAAGTGAATAAATATTAATGAAGTAACTGAGGGGATACAATGAGCATTGAATGGGCATATTTATTTTCAGTAAGAATCTCAAACAGTTTTTTCCTAGACATTTATTATATTGACATTTTTGTCTTGTGTTTTCTCCAGTGTTGTTATCTTCTCGGTCAGGTAGCCATTTTGAAAACAAACTATTCCACTAGTTTGCACAGTGTTTCGCAATCTGTGTGTAGAGCTATTAAAATGTCAACACATTTTCCAAGAGAAAGTTTGTATATTGACTGGTTTTAAGTATTAGTTTAGACAGCCAAAAACAGGTTTTCTCTGTAACAGTATATCCTTTGGCAAGTAGACAGGTAAATTGTTAGGGTCGTGATGAATGGACATGTATGTTGCATTTTGGCTTTAGTGAGAAACAGGCATGGTCGTCCTTACTTAAGAGCATTTTCGTGCAATCATTTGAGACCTGTGAATAATAGTATGCTAACATTTGTACACACACACACACACACATATATGAATTGTAGCAAATTCAACCAAAGTATTTGAAATTGTGGTAAATTCTTTTTAATATCTTAAATATGAATTCTAGGCAAGGTAACAATTTAAACCGCTCCTAGTGAAGAATCCTAGCCCTCTCTCAACCAAGATACTGTATGAATCAGAATGTTTCTATCTGTGTATCACTTGATCAGTGTGATCTCTTTGACCATTAGGGTCACCTCTAGGTCAAACCTGGAAACTCCTCCCGTTCCGTTGCGAGGCCTCCGTGGCCTGGTGGTTAGCTTGCTAGAGCATCCCAGTGACCCAGTAGCCTCTCACCCATTAGATCACTGTGTTCAAACCCAGCTCAAGCTGGTTTCCTCTGCAGTCGTACATGGCAAGGTATGTCAGCAACCTGCCTATGGTTGTGTGATTCCCCAAAATGCTAGCTCCAGGAGTGCCATTTAGGTATTCTTACATGAAGTTTGGTACGTGGGAAGGTTAGGCAGCAACCTGCGGATGGTCATGGGTTTCCCACGGGCTCTGGCTGGTTTCCTCCCACCATAATCCTGGCCGCTGTCATATACGTGAAATATTCTTGAGTACTGCGTAAAACACCAATCAGATAAATAAATAATTTACATATGTTAGAGATGACTTTCAACTACCAATATAGCAGACTCACAGAACTCGTGATAATTGTCATGATAATCTGTGCATTTAATTTGAAGTTTTTGTTAAATATTTGCAAGAAACATTTGATTAATTCTGTCACATTGAATTCAACATTGTAGCGTGACTGAAAGATTCTTGAGTGCAGCTATAAACACAAAACCGTTGATCAGGTCAAGCATGTATGACACAATAATTCAGTCAAAAAGTATGCTATCATAGCATTACAGAGAAAAAGGTGATAGACTCTGGGTCATGGTTGTCTGGTTTAGGTGCTTCCTTCTCAGGTCAACCAAGTGTGAGTTCAATCCCAGTCCCAGTCTGGAAATTTTGAATATAGCCTTCTTTCATTATTTGCATGCAGGGCCTCTTTCGTGTGGTCTTCCATAAAGAGATGGGAATCATGTCAGGTGATATCCTTGAAGGTGCATACATAACCTCTTGAACTACACCTTTCCCTCATCATAACATTTCTTCATTACATCACTCATTCACTATAACGCTGTCACAAATGTGTTCTCAAAAGTTCATACAAAGGGCTTCACATTTAACATGTACAGCAAGCAGATTTGTTCCCAACCACAGTGCTTTAACGAGGAATAGGTGCATGTTTATAACGTACTGTCATTACATCTGATGACTTTTTAGGACAAGGTTGGTGAGTTTGGGTGTAAGTTATCCTGTCATAAGATGGCTGTGTCAGGAGCTGCCTTACTTTGAGTTGTCTCCCTTCCAACTGTTCCTGGTAACACCTAGTGCTAACTTGATTGATGAAAATCTGTGCATCCAGTGTGGGAAATGTTTGTCTGTTTTTTGCGAAATGCAAAAATACTTCATTCTGTAGGTTTCTTCCAAATTACCTATTTCAGGTAAATGCAGTGTAATAACTCTGTCACACATATGCTATCAGGGTATCGTAGAGAAAGATCTCAGAGAGAATGGGTCATACATGCCTGGATAAGATGCTTAATTGTCTTTCAATATCTAGGTCATCTATTCATTTGATTTGGGAAAGAGACATTGTTGGTGTTGGTGTTCGGTTAGACTTCTTGTCGGCCTCAATGGGTTGGGTGTGTAGTCTACAATGTACATACTTGCACTTCACTGCATTTTGTTAGGTTGGAGACAGATATATATATAAAGGCTTGGAGTACTCTTCTTTGTTCATCAATCTCACGACCTGTAAACGTGAAAGTTTCGCTTTTTTTGTTTGCACATACATGTAGTATTATTGTCTGACAATGCTCACCATCCAGCGAGCAGCCATAGGGGTCTGGCTAAAGGATTGAACCTGGGCATCCTATGTATGAAAAACCTGGTCATCCTGCATATGAAAAACCTGCCCATCTTGTGTATGAAAAACCTGGCCATCCTATGTATGAAAAACCTGGCCATTCTGTGTATGAAAAACCTGGCCATCCTGCGTATGATAAACCTGGCCATCCTGTGTAGGAAAAATCTGACCATGTGTAGGAAAAACCTGACCAGTATGTGTACGAAAAACCTGACCATCATGTGTATGAAAAACCTGACAATCCTCTGTATGAAAAACCTGGCCATCCTGCATGTGAAAAACCTGGCCATCTTGTGTATGAAAATCCTGGCCATCCTGTGTATGAAAAACCTGGGCATCCTATGTATGAAAAACCTGGCCATGTGTATGAAAAACCTGGCCATCCTGTGTATGAAAAACTGACCGTCATGTGTATGAAAATCCTGGCAATCCTGTGTATGAAAAACCTGGCCATTATATGTATGAAAAACCTGGCTACCCTGCGCATGAAAAGCCTGGCCATCCTGCGTATGAAAAACCTTGTCATCATGTTTATGAAAAAACCTGGCCATCATGTGTATGAAAAACCTGGCCATCATGTGTATGAAAAACCTGACCATTATGTGTATGAAGAACCTGGCCATCATGTGTATGGAAAACCTGACCATCCTGTGTATGAAAAGCCTGGCCATCCTGCATATGAAAAATCTGGCCGTCCTATGTATGAAAAATCTGGCCATCCTGTGTATGAAAAACCTGGCCCTCCTATGTATGAAAAACCTGGCCATCCTGTGTATGAAAAACTTGGCCATCCTGTGTATGAGAAACCTGGCCATTATGTGTATGAAAAACCTGGCAATCCTTTGTATGAAAAACCTGGCTGTCCATCCTGTGTATGAAAAACCTGGCCATTATGTGTCTGAAAAAAGCTGGCCATCCTATGTATGTGAAACCTGGCCATTATGTGTATGAAAAACCTGGCCATCCTGCATATGAAAAAGCTGGCCATCCTGCGTATGAAAAAGCTGGCCATCCTGTGTATGAAAAAGCCTGGCCACCCTGTGTGTGAGAAACCTCCAGCAGCTGTGGATGGTCATGGGTTTGACCGGGACTGTATATGAAATATTCTTCAGTAGAGCATGAAAACACCAATAAAATAAATACCAACATATCATTAAGTTTGCCAGTGTTGTCAATGATTGTTTCACCATTTCAAAGCTTTTACACCTAAACTCACATTTCTGCGTGTACAAAGGATCGTGTCTGCAGTACATATAACATCAACTGGCATCATCAAAGATGCTGCATCTTTCTCACCAAACTTAAAAACAAACAAAAAGACAAAGAACACAAAGGGATTCATCGATTATAATTTAGAAATTTATTATTCAATAGCAAAAGAATTTCCTTTGCCAATGTACGTTGACAAGGACAAGATATATTGTGCGATTTAGCCATCTGACTGTCTGCATCCCCTCCCCCCCATGGAAGAGACATTGCGTTTACGGTACAACCATACACCCTCCTGTCTTTTTGGATACAAACCCAGTGTGCCAGCATCATGCCCACCTTCACAAGGCCTGTAGCTACAGACAATAGAGTCTATCACATTCAGTAAAATACAATTGGTTTAAACCTATTTGCAAAGTTGTAATGAGAAATATACAAAGGTCAATGAAATATACAGATACAGTGTATATCAGACAGGTCACGGTGCCATCAACATTTTTCGATGAGTTTTATATCAAAATTGTTCTTCATAAATGATATCGCCCAACAAAGATCAAACCCCATATGGAAAATTTCATTTGTGAAGACATTTATGAGACTTTTTTTTTTTTTAATCATATTAAGGGTGCCCAAGTTTTGCAGAAACAAATGTCACAGACAACAGAGTTTGAGTTAAATGCACTAGAATAATGGTAAAGTCACTCACAGAATAACTTCCATAGCTGGTTATAAACATGAAAATTTGGCAAACAATTAGTAAAATTAACCACATTACATCACTTGACTTCCTGCATGAGCTTTGAGTCTGTGCATGAAAAGTAGACACTACCACAAAATGTAGTTTATCGTGATGCGTATTACAGTGACAATGTGTTGAAATGTGCTGAATTTAGTTCAGCATTGTCTAAGCCTTTGTTCAGCAGTCAAAATAATATCAGACTATTTTATTACAACGCATATAATCAAGGGAACATTTCAAAATAACACTGATCTGCTGCAAAACACATCATGAATACCAGAGAAAGAGAAATTAGACTACCAGAAAAAGAATCATTGTAGGATGTAAATCATAGCTTACCCCTAACTCCAATCAGAATATAATATATCTTCATCGTGGGATTGCACACAGATTTAACCAACATAGTTGGATTCATGTTTTTAGTAATCTGGGTAAGTATATATCAAATTGGGCAGACACTGACGCAATGGAAACCTCGGCCTTTACTGCGGATGCAGTCAAAGGGTACTAAAATATTATTCTCTTTACACATTCTTTTATTATAAAGGTAGTAATTTTTTTTTACATGTTTACTATTCTAAAAACGAATATTTAACTCTTGCAAATTTGGCCAGCCAAGAAAATGAAGTTTCATAAATAACTCTGATTTAAATACATAGAGAGGTTTTAAAAACTGATACGAGGAGATGAGTTTATTAAGGTACAGAAATACACAATATAAAGCTAGCAAGTTGGTATGGTGACAATCCATGAATCTGTGAGAAACACTGATATAGAAGGACTACATGTGTGATCAGATGAATAGATTTGATCTGACACTGGATCAATTAAAGCACCATGGGAGATCAAATTTGGGTCTTTTACAATCATTTCAAAAATGTATAAAACAATATCTGCACGACTTGCTGAATATAAGCGCATTGTTACCAATATCTTCCACTCCGATTCCTATCACAAAAGCATTGCTTATTCCAGAATAGTGAATAAATGGCTCAATTCTGAACAAAAAGCTATTATGCATAATGACGCCTCATCTGTCAGAGGAATGATCAAGTACAGGTATCGGTAGCAGGTAAAAAGTGAGATACAAGGAGCACTTTTTTGAAAAGGGTTAGGGGGAGGGTACCGGAAGGGTACTGCACTTAGTATCTAACAATTAGTCAAAAAAACAATACTTTTTAGATGAATTTTCCTGTAATTTAATCCAGAAATTTCTCTTTAAATGTAAACACAAATAAAATGAGAGTTCTTAATAAGCTTCTAGTTAATCATTCTAGAAATTTTTTATCGGCTTCAGATTTCAATTGTCATCAATTCGTATCTTCCCACAAAAAAACCATTTCAAAGAGAAGATAAGCAGTCTTTCCATTACCTTTGCAATAACTTGATAAATCAGCCTAAAATTTCATTTTAAGCCAAGTTTCCTGAGAGATGCATATTGAGCTTAAGAATACATGCATATGAGGCGTCTCATTGTTTTCTTGTTTTGAACAAATCACAATTCTCTTGGTGAAAAAAATACATTCAGAGACATTACGTAGTAAGGAAGCAAAAGAAATGGTAATATCAACAAAGCTCTGACTTCTCTACAAATCATCACTTAACATAACCGTTTTAAATTCTTTTAATTTCTACCCTCTGCATATGATGTTTTTTGACAAACCCAAGTCTGGTATCAGGAAACATAAATTTTAATTAGATGCATGAACATTTGTTCAGTCAAAAAACTAACATGGTCTGAGATACATGAATAAAGACTTGAAATATCAAAACCACTATGGTGAACCTTATTACAGGCTTTGAGCCATAACAGATAAATTCAAATTTTCGGCATTTAATTCAGGAATATTATTACTAGCAGATGAGAAGACAAGCAAAACTAACATCCTTTTAATCATCTGGATCTTAAAGCACTGCTGAAATACTAGCACAGGCATGTTGTCCTTCATGTACCACTACATGATCACGTAATCTGATATGAACCAAATGGTTTAGTAAGCACTATAGTGCCACCTACCTAGTGCCAGGTGCGTGAAATCCACATGGATGATGATTTCAATGATGAATGCAGTTGAGAAAAAATTTTAATATGAGTGAATTTTTATTAATTAGTGCCACCATGCTTGGACAACTGTCCAACAACAAGAATAACAATGTAGGCGAAAATGCGGCATTTTGCGTAAAAAAATTCAAGCCAGTCTTTGCATAGAAAGGCCTTTTATATAGTACTGTTGTAGTGAATGGAAAGATGCATCTTCATCAATTCAGGCAAACTCAAAGGTGGAATTATAGACATGGGACAACAACAACAAAAACAACAGTTAGGCCAATATCTTTTTAACACGTAGGTAATTTAAAAAAAAAAAGGCACCAATTTCTATGTAGCATAAATCTATTCCCAAATATAAAAAAGAAATAATCAAGAACAAAACAAAAATAACAAATCATAGTTTTGGTAACAGAAAAATCAAAGCAGGTCGCTATTCCACAAAGCCAAGTGGGTTAAGTTGGCTGTAACTTTGCACTTTGGGCAACACGATAAAGACACGTTACCATGGTAATTACAATCAACTTACCCCAGAATTTCTTTGTGCAAATGGGCCCAGATAAAACATTATCCTTACAGAACTTATTATGTCTTGTGTAAAACAGTGCACTTATATACCTGGGAGGCACTCCAAAGCGAATGACCACCACCATCAGCTTCCACAGTTACTTCCCTTGAAGGTAAGATTACTGACAACTGGGTGTTGTAAAACACTTGAAAGCACTGTTAGATGTATGTATTCCACATGAGCTGGTTTACAATCTTGTTTGTATTTTGCACGTTTTTTTTTTTTTTTTCGTTGTATGTTTATTATTAACTTCATTTCAACTCACTTAGGAGCACATTACCCATTCTTATTCCAGACAGTGTTTCTGAAATCCTGTTCCTAAAAAAAAACTAACTCCCTTGAAACTGACAATCTACTAGCTATCATTGTTTCCAGCGATATTTGGGTTTTTTTTTTCAGGATTTCTTCTCCATAGCATTTGATGTACATACATTAAAGACCAGGGGGAAAAAGCATAAAGTTCATACATCTAACATTTGTTTGAAATGAAAGAGATTTAAGAGCACTATTGATGTAAAACTTCACAAACATGGTTCCAGTGTAAAAAGAATGTTATTTCAAAAGATTTTTAGGTAAAACACATCAGGGTAAAACAGTGTTTTTCAGGGAAAAATGAAAAAAATGAAAACTGCACACGTAAGAAAATACACTGCCTGGAGTAGATCATAAAGCTAGAAATTTGATACTGAAAACATTTTACATCTATTTTACCCCGAATAAAAACACGAATGAATAGCCCAGGCCACCTAACCGGCTGTTGACATAATTTTTTAGATGGACTCTGTGTATTTGAAAAAAAAAAACTATGAATGCATGGCTTCATTATTTGGGCTAACACACAATGTACCGAAACAGCCAGCATTAAAGTTGTGCATTAAATGAAAGGATGATTGGCAAATATTTTATTGTGTCAAATAACTTCTAAAATTAAATGTGGTGCAGAACAGTACATAAAAGTCACATGACCTCAGCACAACTACCGACGCATGATCTACAGCACTGTAAGTATGTGATGCACGTTCTTAAACACACGGTTTTCGTGGAAGTGCTTGCATAATGGTGACAAGCTCCCCTCCTCTAAAAAGCTATATGAAACCTTATACACATATAACATATAAACAACAACAACAACAAGAGATGTGTCCTATATGCTGAGGACCTAATACCCCAGCAAGTACCATTTTGGGGCCCCATACCAATAAGCTGGTACCGACCTAATGCATCTTTAGTTTAATGCCATCTCATGGCAGGTGAAACAATATAAAGTTATTTTCCTCCCTTTCTCTCCAGGAGACCTCCCTTAAGAAGGGAGATAAATGCTGATGAGCCACTGCCATGCCTAAATATATGCAACACGACTCCACACATATGCTTCGCTAATACCACATGACTGCATGCCTTTGTCAATGCCGATAAAAACGCCAATAGATGCTGCTGACTGGAACGAACACAGTGCATGATGACCAATTTTACAACATACACAGAGGAAATCTGGCATTTGTTTACAGCTACCAGTTTCCTGCGTCGGTGACACAGAGCGTACATATGCTTGTGGTATATGACGTGGGTTTGCGATCCACCCAGCTCAGGTAACAATATCTGTATATACCTTTATAAGGTACTCTCCATAGCACTATGTAATATGCTACCTAATAAGGTGTGAACATGGGATCCTCCCGGGCCAAGGGAGCCTGTGGCCATCTTTGACCTGCTCCCCGGCAACTGTGAATGACTTCATCATGACCACCTTGATGACCACGCAAATACATTAACCACATTGACTCAGGGCAGACTTTTCCTCAGAAGGAAGGCTTTGAGCTTCTAGCATTTCCTTGAGTAAGTCACAGAATGGCACTACACCTTCATTTTTCAGTTTCTGAAGGTGACCAATCGTTTGTAAGCTTGCCTGGCGAATGTGGGCTAGCAGTAGCATCAGGGACGGAACATAGCCCCAGTTCTGGGGGTGGTGTTTTTGGGCAGTAGCTGTGAGAGCATCAATTAGGTTACTCCTCATGTTTGACAGCAGGCCGGGATTACTCAACTGGCGCACCTCTGTACAATAAACACAGAAATATACATCAAACAATATAAAATTGGCATAAAATATTTCACACTCTTTTTTTTTTACATTCTCCAACATTTTTATCAATTAAGAGCAAATTCTTAAACCAACTCTTTCTAAACCATATTCATTAACTGGTACTGCATTTCACCTAAAGTGTAGTATTCTTCAAAAGGCACTTATGGCTTGATTTCAACTAATTCATCTGCCTTATTGAGCCACTTAGAAAGTTTGTTTTTTTTGTGAAATTAGATTAGAAAAAAAAAATGTAACTTCATATAATAAGCACCATTTAAAGGCCTTCATGTGCTCTTGAAAGTGTATTTTATATACCAAACTTTACATGCAATATATGAAGTTCTGGACATAAACTGATGCCTCGCTTAATTTGGAAATATTTTTAAGCCCTTTCCTAGGAAATATATATAATGGTTGATTTGAACCAGTATACATATATATATATATATACATTTATAACATATAATGGTTGATATAAACCAATGTATAATGGTTGATATGAACCAATGTATAATGGTTGATATGAACCAATGCATAATGGTTGATATGAACCAATGCATAATGGTTGATACGAACCAATGTATATAACTACAACATATAATACATGATATGAAAATTGCCTTTGTCACATTTTGTGGCCACGGGCAGGGAGACAAAAACCATAACAAAAACCTCTGGCAAGTTCTTTAGCATGTTGGAAAATCACAAATATATTATCTCCCTTGGTTATTATAAGACATTGCTAAACTGCAAGAAAACTGTGAATCTCAGAAGCAAAGTCTAATTCCACTAAACACAATGCCCATATTAGGAAGTTCAGCTTGCCCTTAAAGTTGGTGATGAAATAGGATGGAAAAGTCCTATGGCACTTACCAGCGTTTGTCAAGGATAAGGCTTTTAGTAATAAAAGTTCCTCCTTATGCACCCCGTAAAATGCCATCTGAGCCGAGATTGCTGCCACTTGTTCGAGCACATCCACCATGTCCAGCACATACCAGATTTGTCTGAAAACACATTATTTTTAAGTCATTTAATTCATAGTGTTCTCAGGAGTATTTTGTTTATACAATTCTTGTCAGATTTACGGACAGAAAAAAGACATAGATAAATCAAAACTTAAAGCTGACCTCTTACTGAGCATCAATAGGAAACAGCGTGTATCAAGTTTGCTACAACCATAACATTTAATTCAAGCTATTTATAAGTAAGCAGCAATGCAAGTTTAATGTGGATTGATATTTAGCCTCCTTACCAAGTCTCTTTTTTAGTACATTCCACACATTTCAATTGTGATGGTCTGAGCCTCAAGTGATCACCAATATAAAACAATGCAGTATTTACCATTTCAAAACAATTTTACATTCATACCATTTTTTTCGTTCGTCCCATAGCTTCTGTGAGCAACAACTACACTAACACTTGTCATAATACAGAGAAAATGCTAGGCTTCCAGTTAGTCAATCCAGGTTGAACCAATGTCCCAAGCCCTGCCCTGTGCTCTTCTTTTCATTGTGAGAATTGTGATGTATGTTTCGGCAGCACAGCACTGGTATTGATTCAAGAAAAGTCGTCTGTATTGCTCTTCACGGTGATAAATTGATAAATGATATTTCATGTCGAAAATGAATATTGATCTGTTTCACAAAATATTAGGCCTAGTATCCACGCAACAAGCTGGTAATTGTTGTAATGCATGTACTCTGTCCCAACATGTACTCTGTCCCAACATGTACTCTGTCCCAACATACACTCTGTCCCAACATGTATCCTGTCCCAACATGTACTCTGTTGATACACTCTGTCCCAACATGTATTCTGTCCCAACATGTACTCTGTCCCAACATACACTCTGTCCCAACATGTATTATGTCCCAACATGTACTCTGTCCCAACATACACTCTGTCCCAACATGTATTCTGTCCCAACATGTACTCTGTCCCAACATACACTCTGTCCCAACATGTATTCTGTCCCAACATGTACTCTGTCCCAACATACACTCTGTCCCAACATGTACTCTGTCCCAACATACACTCTGTCCCAACATGTATTCTGTCCCAACATACACTCTGTCCCAACATACACTCTGTCCCAACATGTACTCTGTCCCAACATGTACTCTGTCCCAGCTGAAATACAGGCCCTGGGATCACGAAGCCATTTTAGACTCAAGTCAACATTTCGAATCACTTCAAAATTGTTATTTCTAACGTAACATGGTCAAAATATTGCTTAACAACGTAAAATTTTGGGTAAGTCGTTGCAGAACAAATTTGAGCTAAAATTACGGAATGAAACATACCAAGTTTAATGACTAAAATTCTGACTTAAGTCCAAGATGGCCTCTTGATCCTGAGGCCATATCATCAATATACTAAGTTTGATATTGGTTTACCTGTCCAGAACAAGATCAGATGCGAACACCAGTTGTTTCCCTTGGTACTCGACAGAACGGAATGCGCAGCTTAGCAAAAGCAGTTCCATCCAGCAGCATTCAATCAGGTGTACTTGGTCACATAGCACCAAATCTGTGTACCCTAGGGGAGAGAAAGCAGTCTGTACAAGCACCAGTTATAATGTCTTATAAAATAAGACCTTCACATAAGTCTTACTTATTGATCGACATATTACAAATGTCAAACAGATGCTTTTTTTTTAAGTCAAAAAGCATTTCATGTGAAGTTTTAAGTTTGAAAATGTCTTCAAAACCTGCTTGTGAAAGAAGAAAACACATCCAACCCTTACTGCAAAAGTGTACCATCGATCTGAAATGTGTATCTGATACAACTGTAATCATGAAAGGCTTTTGCAAGAAACATCCAGAAACAAAGTTACCTTACCAGAAAAGATATAACTTTTGTCTGTGACTACTTTAAGTTCCAATGCCAAAGTGTAAGTAGTGTATTTGTCCTAAAATTCCAACACCCAAAGAATGCATTTTAGTGGCAAATAAACATCATGAAATGTTGGTTTTGGTGCTGAAATTTATATTTTTCCACTAGAATAACATTCTACCTTTCAAACAAACCTCAAAACATCTTTCTAAGATCAATAAAACTCTCAGAATCTGGCAAAACTATCAACTTAGTTATGGATGAAGTTTTATGTTTTAATGCTAATTACCTTGAACATGTTTTGCCCAGTTAATGAGATAGACAAGTTCGCGGTCAACAAGCTTGAGAAGGGATGAGAGGAGATGAGTTTTTGACGGGGGAAGACTGTGATCATGTAAGCTCTCCAGGATTGGTGTGTCGGCCTGGATTAGGGCATCCAGCACAATCACTGCCATGTGCCCCAATCGCTTAGCCTGAAACAGAAAGTGAAAGTAAGTCACTTGTCATGTGCCCCAACAGCTTAGCCTGAAACAGGAAGCCAGAGTGAGTCACTTGCTATGTGCACCAACAGCTTAGGCAAAATTTTAATTTCTTAAGCCCTCAAACAAGCTTTCAGATTGTATTTCAAACTTTGACTTCAATCAGAAATGGTTTTGTGAAATCAGCACCAGTTCTTTAACTGTATGAGCCATTAGCCCCCGCCCCCCAATTTTTATGAAATTTAAAAAGAATTGTGTACCATTATCAGGTTTTTGTGTCAAAGCGATGAAAACACACAATATAGCTACCTTGGTGCCATTTGTCAATGCCGTGCTGTCAGTCCTTTGTCTTTTCCGGGGACGACTGACAGGTGTGTTAGCACTACTTGTACTGCTACTTCGTCTCTCTTTCCGTTGGCTCGCTGAAAGAACAAGTCAGTCAAGTTACCATCCTTAGAAATCATGGATTAAAAACTTATGGTGAATGACCTGTAATGCCCCAATAAATTGCATTTTTAGAAGCAATTGATTTCATAAAATATTATTTATTTATTTATTTATTTATTTATCTGATAGATGTTTTACCCCATATTCAAACCTACTTCACTTATACGATGGCAACCAGAATTAGGAAGCTGGACAGAAAGGGGTGGGGGGACCCACGGCCATCCACAAGATGCTGGCAAACCTGCCCAAACCTGCCCATGAGCAAACTCACATGCTGGTGACAGGCTCCACAGTCACTGTGCTGGACCGACACGCCAACCACTCAGCCACAGATACCTCAGATAAAGTATTACTTTTGGTTTTAAATTATCCATTTTTTTCAGTTGAATATCATCTTAATATTCAAGAAATTTTCAAAACATGTTTCTAAGATTTCTCACAATCAGTTAAAAAGTGTAACTTATTCAAGGAGGAAATTTTAGGTTGTCTACTGTAAGTCAATTGTCATGCAGACATTGATATTGCACTACAAATACAAATACACCTTGTTAGAGGCGAACACTTTACAATCAATGTGTCACCAATTCAAACATCATATGTCACGTAAAACTAATCAAGAGATTGAATTTAAGATTTACATAAAAATTAAAAAGATATCTCTTTATTCTCCATTCTCTTGGTACATTAAAATGCATTATCAGTTCTCTTTAAAACCATTCTCAGCACTGTCAACAATAAATCTGACTAAACTAAAATTTTGACACCAAAGTCTTACTACAGTCAAAATTCTAACACACCTGATCAGCTTTGGAGTAAATATCTATTTAACACTTCTGTTTCTCTAAACTGCTTCTTTTTCTCAGAGAAGGCCCCAGTCCCCTTTCAACACGAAGACCATCAATATAGGTATCAATCTCTCCACTTACTGCCTTTTGTCATTCCTACTTCATAGCACTTCCTAAGTCGGCAAGCCTGGCAGCTCTTTCTCCTGTGTTTGTCTATAGTACAGTTGTTAGTCGCAGGGCATATGTAATCAACAGGGCCTAAAGAGACAAAGAAGAAAAAAAAAAAAAAAACTGGGTCAAATTCAAACAGGTAAAAACACCTTCACTGTTCAGAGCTTTTCGTTAGTTACCAGTGATAACACATGCACTATATACGGTACACTTACCTGTAGCCATAGATAAATTACAGGTGTTCTTTGAAGTAAGATAAAAACTGTTAGTATTACAACACAACTCTTAGCCTTGAGTAAACAACCTGAACACGATCTCATGGACTCTGAGAAGGGAGTCTAGTGTTGGTGTTGCACTGATAGTCTGGAGATAACATTCATGCAACCTGAAATCCTTATCTACATAAAAGATTGATTATTGTATGTAGGCTTTGTGGATGTAGGACAAAAAATAGAACGCTTTTAAAAAACATGTAATACATACACATTAAAAGCAGGACCAATGCCGTTAAAGGATACACGAGAAGGTACCATAAAACAAAGAGTTATTTAGTTTTAACAAAAATGAAGAAAAATGTGGCCAAAAATTAGAAAATGGTCAATGGTCAAAAATATTCACAAATGTTGTCTGGGAAGGCGAGACTAGCTTAGCGCCCCCAATTCCCAACAAACCTATTTTAACTGCTTTCACTTCTATGGGCAAAAACCTGATGTAATGTCACAGGTCTCAATTTGAGCAGAAAGGCCACCACAGAATCCAAAAGTTTCCAACTGCCTTTTGTTGAGTTGAAACAATTCAAAACTATATTTATGGACAGTTTTTAATGATCTTTCATCTGAAATATACCTCATGTTCGTATTTTCCTTTGGCCTTAAACAGAATGTTTTATTAAGACATTTCATGACATTGTATGACGATTGTATGGCGATGAAGATGTAGCCCTTACCCTGTATACTCCTCTTGAAAAAGGCCTTGCACCCCTCACAGGACCAGACCCCATAGTGGAACCCCGAGGCCCCATCGTTACACACCTGACACTGTCGGGACACGCTGTTTGATGTACTGCTCCCTGTTACAACGCAAAATACACTGGGGGTATAGTTGAAAATACAGAGGTGATAATACACAGGTGAAAATACAAAGGTTATAGACTTGAAAATACACAGAGGTGATCCTAGTGATAACACGCAGGAGAAACAGGTGAAAATACACAGATCAAACAAGGTTGGGGGGGGGGGGGGGGTCAACCAGTCATGTGAAGAAATAACCCCCAAATTGACATGTCCAACAACTGCAAAGCTCAGCCTTGAGAAAACATGTACATGCATGAAGCAGGTTTTCCATGGACATACCTACAGCATCAACATTTAAACCAAATCTTCTGGTCTGGGTTAAGACTCATAGGTTGCATTAATGAAACAGAAAAAGAAAAAGGGCTTTTGGTAGCTCAATCTTAAAACCCTAGTGCACAGAAAGGTGATCTGATCCCACAAGTCCAACAATAAACAAACATTGCCTTGTATCAAAAAAACCATGCCTATTCCAAGATATCCTGTGGTGAGCTGTTAAAATTTATTCACCTGACTGGGGTCTTAAACCATACTCTAGAATATTTTCATCAAAATACAATGGTGATCAGTTTATTGAGTTGAAGAAACCGAGGATGGCTGGCAATAAACCACAGGGCATTGGTAAGTAAGCGATGAACTTTCTTACATTGTCATTAACACTGAGTGAGCTCAAAATGTATGTTACTGTAATTCTCCAAATTTTTTACTTGCATGCAAGTTGTTTATTCAAGCATATTCTGAAGGCATTATTCTGTGTACAGTGGTAAAACTTTTCACTTCTTGTGAAGCCCTAAAATTGGCCAATCCAACCAATGTAGTTTTGTCTCCAAAGTCAACATGCATATAAATTGCACTGAAAGTTGCTCTTTTATAAGCGCAAAGGTTGAGGAATTAGGGTATATTTGTTGAAGACAAGTAATCGCTGACAGTTATCCTGTATGTAAGACTGTATGAACAGTCACAAAACTGCTGTCATTTGCATAATGCCACCAGAGCCCCCGAGATCAGTGCCACTGGAATCCACTGTCATGAACTGGGGAAACTATTTTAGGGAGCAGAAGATAAGTTCATATAGTTATATACCAAAACAGAAAGCTATACTGTCTACACAACACATGTCTGTTCCGGGAATGCTAACCTGGCTTATTTCACAGATCCAATTCATAGCTTGTGCTAGTATTGGTTACAAGCACTAGAAGAGAAAAAAAAAGGGGGGGCAGAAAAAAAGCATAGGAGTTACGCAGTATGTTAAGAGCATGTTACTGGGTTCAAATTGTTAGGTAATAATTACAATCCTGCTTTATCGTACCTGGTAGTTGTTCCTCTTGCTTGCACACCACCTTTGATGGGTCTCCGAAGTTGGACTCCATTCCCATGATGCCCGATCCTGAGTCGGTCTCAATGCTGGAGGAGGAGCCGTTCATGATGGAGCGCTCCTCGGGGAGGAGACAAGAGGAGGAGCATACTGGGGGCAACGAGGCAGGTGCAGGCCCTATGGCACTCATGGATGTGGAGGAGATGGGGGACTGCATCGGGCTAACACCTAAGTCCTCGTCTGCGTCTTGGCTGCTGTCTCGTCTGCTAGCCTCACTTACACCACCATCCCTGCAAAACACAGACAGAGTCAACGGTAAGGCCAGTTTAAAGCAGGAAAGATTTAGATTCAAGAAATGTCAGACATGTATCGCATATGTTAAGCGGTTTTCATTTCTTTGTATCACCTAGACTTATCTAATATGCCATTTTCATTCCTACATCAAACAAGTACATTTAACTGTTAGACTGCTCCACATCTAATACATTATGTTTACCACAACATCATTTTAATATCTTTAGACTGAAACCCTGGATTATACAAATTGACAATAGCTCACATCACAATCATCAAAACAATACGTGCCGTTATCAAATAAGAGATTTTCAAGAGTACTAGTACATGCAGAGAGATTTCTAAGTGGAAACAAAATTCTAGTAAACAAATAGACAGAACTTGTCATCAAATTTAATTAACAAAACAACTTCCACAAGACAGCTTATGAAGTTGCATAAGAAAGATTTACATAAATATACCTGAAATGAAAAAGTATTCAAATATGGCTAAAGTGAACTTCAGGTTAAACAAACATGAAACAAGTGAATAAAGAGAGCTAGACATCTGAAAAAAAAAACAAAAACTACTTAATGAGAAATTATCTACGCATCCTCCTAATCCAGGGGGGACTCTGTGGCTCAGTCGGTTAGCGCGCTAGCGCAGCGTAATGACCCAGGAGTCCCTCACCAATACGGTCGCTGTGAGTTCAAGTCCAGCTCATGCTGGCTTCCTCTCCGGCCGTAAGTGGGAAGGTCTCCACCCACCATAATGCTGGCCGCTGTCGTATAAGTGAAATATTCTTGAGTACGGCGTAAAACACCAATCAAATAAATAAATAAATCTTAATCCTGGGAAGACAAAGGACAAAAAGTCACCCAATCATTTGCAAAGAAAATGACAACTATATGCAGATCTGAAGGCAAATTGTATATAGGATTATAGTACACAGAGGATCCAGCCCAGTCAAAGTCATTTTATCAATTTTAGTACAAATTTAGCCACAAAGTCTTATTCATGAATAATTTTAGTACAAATTTAGCCGCAAAGTCTTATTACATGAATAGATTTTAGCACAAATTTAGCCACCAAGTCTTATTCATGAATAATTTTAGTACAAATTTAGCCAAAGCACCTGAAGTCTTATTAATCATCTGAGTTCAGTACACTGAATTTGAGGTCTTCTTCATAATTTGACAAAGTTAGACAATGCACTTGATGATTTACTCAAATAATTTTAGCACAAATTTAGCTAATTTATGCTTGAAGTCTCATCATTGGTAAATCTGAAACACCATGTTAACATGGAGAACTAGAGAACAGGCATGAATTTGAAACTGTATGTACATGTTAAGTCACTCCTGGTTCAACAAAGGCAAGTATGCCACTTCTCTAAGCAATCACCCTCACTCTCAAGAATTAACCATACATCCAACAAAAAAGCTTAATCACGCTGCGCTCAGATTGCTAATGCTTGGTTACATGCTAACGTCACTGTGACTTTCCATCCTCTAGCCAGATTCTGGTGATAAATCGCAAATATTTCTGTACAAATAACACGTATATACCTACTGGCACAAGTAAATCAAATAAGGTTTGTCTGGGAGGAAAACCACATATTGGCAACCATCCCATCAAATAAAAACAATGTACTTCTCCAATGCTCAGTTTTGGAACAGAACAGTTCAAGTTATTAAAGACAGATAACTACCCTGAATGACCTAAAACTTCAGCCACTGAAGTGCATTTTTAGGGGCAGACAAACTTACAATTTTCCAGTATAGAATATCATTCCATCTTTCAAACAACCTTCAAAAAAGCCTTTATAAAATCAATAGAACTCTCAGAATCAGGAAAAATTGGCAAGTTAGTCATGGATGAAATTTATGGTCAGTTTAGACTTAAAAATTTATGTTTAAACTCTGATAGGGTCATTTAATGAAGTAAGTTCTTGGAGACTTTTTTTTTTTTACAGATGAATAACAAACTGTCCTACTTGGTATAAACATTTTCACTGGAAATATAGTGTCATTTTTTTTCGTTATTTCTGTGTACAGACAGTTATCATTCCAGGTGTATTAGCGTAGCAAATTGAATTACAAGCAAGAATCTCTGACGGACATGAAGACCAGGTGGGTAAATGTAAAACTAAACATCGCACAATATTGATCCTATCTTCCCTGAGTGATCAATCAATTCTGGATATAACATCAAGGATTTATGATTTTTAAAATATTGTAATAATGCCATATAGCCCTAAGACTGGCACCCAAAACTAAGCAAGCACAATCTGTACAACATCTGGTTCCAAAAGATTTCATAATTATCTCCGTCTTTAATAAACCTGTTTTATGCCTAGAGATATGACTTGCTCTTGTAGCCATGTTGGATCTCTGACAGAAAGATTTCATGGTCTAATGCACAGTGGGAGAGAAAACAATTCTTTTGTTAGAGATCCAATATGGCTGCAAGTGCTGATCATCAATACAGAGATTAGCCCTTGGATCAGTCACATGTCAAGTATACCAAAAGCGTTACTGTCATTTCTGTTTCAGTTCTTCTGGTTTTCTATAGAGATATATGACTAATGCAATAGCTGTATTGGAGTATATGGAGACTACTTAAAAAGGCGAAGACTTAACAAAGGTCTTGATTGAATGCTATCAAAGGTTCCACCAATTTTATTTTGTGCTCAACGGGAAGTCAGCACATCAACAAAAAAGAAAGGCATAAAAATAAAACTGAACATTCGCCTTTTAATGGTGTTTGATCTTCATGTTTTAAATGATCTTCTAGTTTTATTTTCACTCTCATACACTCCTCCAATGTTGAACTGAAGATTTATCCTGCCTGTAAAAATTTCAAATTGGTGTGGCCTAATTACAATCAAATGCAAACCTTAAAATCTATACATCAATATCTATCTATACTTAAAACTGCTAGCGAAAATCCTACTGCACTTCCAAATGGGTTCTGGCTGTTTTTTTTTTTTTTTTTGGCCAATATGATTTTTAGGAATTGTAATAGTAGACCTGCCAAATGTGCAGTAAAATATGACCTATAACCAATCAATAGTCTGTAAAACATGTGTTCAGTCTGCTGGTATGTAAGTTATACCATTGTTGTACCATGACTATGTCATCTATGGTTAACCAAGGTGGTCAAGGAACAGGCTGCGTAGCTCTAAAGGTAATATGCCAGATTATTGCTATTTTCTGACTAAAATTTCTGAATGTAATTTAAAGAATCCTATCACTGATGATATCACAGGATAGCGCACTTTGCAAATGACATCCCACCTTACAAAATAAACCCTACCTAGCAAGTGACACGTTATTGAGCAAATGACAAGTTACCTAACTAAGACATCCTGCTTTTGCAAATGACACCTTAACTACCTAAGACGTCCAGTTTTGCCAATGACACCCCACTCAGCAAAAAAAACTCCAAGCTCCAAGCAAATGACACCACCTATCCAAATGACACTCCACCTTGCCAAAAGACCCTCCACCTAGCTAAATGACACTCTACCTAGTCAAATGAGACTCCACCTTGCCAAATGAAATTCCACCTAGCCAAATGAAATTCCACCAAGCCAAACGACACACCACTCAAATAACACTACATCTAGCCAGGTGACAATCCACCTGGCCAAATGACACAAATGACACTCCACCTAGTCAAAACACTCCTCCTGGACAAATGTGACTCCACCTAGTCAAATGACACTCCACCTCGCCAAATGACACACCACCAAGCCAAATGACACACCAATCAAATGACACTCCACCTAGCCAAATGACACACCACCAAGCCAAATGACACACCACTGAGCCAAATAACAAACCACTCAAATGACACTCCAACTAGCCAAATGACACTCCACCAAGCCAACTGACACACCACCAAGCCAAATGACACACCAATCAAATGACACTCCACCTAGCCAAATGACACACCACCAAGCCAAATGACACACCACTGAGCCAAATGACACACCACTCAAATGACACTCCACCTAGCCAAATGACAATCCACCCAGCTAAATGACACTCTACTTGCCAGAAAACACCCCACCCCACCCCACCCGATCACAGCTACTGATGCCACAGTATCATGTTGCCTGCACATGCTAATGAATGATCATGCATATTTTAAAACTATTTTTTTGAATTTCAAGTTAAAGAATTATTGCATAAGTTTGAACAGCATATAAAAACTTTACAAACCATACTCATCAAATTGATGAGACAACATTTTTTTTTTCAACTTATGCTCAATAGATTCACATATTCAGAGAAAGTGTTAATTTAAAAATCTGCCAGATTTACAAGTGTTTGAGTTTTTATTGACTCACCTGTAATTACTGAATTACAAATCACTCAAAAAAAGGTGATTTTCCGTCCAGTACAGTGGGTTAAAAATAAGTTAAGAGTGCAGCTGTCCATGTAATCTACTGCATAACCCCCATGCAGTCTTCACAAGAGTCCACAGCCTTAGAACTAACCTATACAGCCACTTCTCCAGACATGTTAATGCTCAGGCACCGGGAATAGGAACACTGTCAAAGTTCCAAGACAAATAATACTCCAGGGCTCTAACAATGATTCACACAGGATGAGCAGCCCTCGGCCAGTGGTCATGTAAGACTGGTGGTCATCCTGGTAGTTAACTCGCTGCAGGCTGGCGGTGGTCAGTAGACTGCAGAGTGTCCAGCGTAATCATGAAGCCTCAGTCAGACAGTGGAGAGCTGGTCTGACCAGCTATGCATAACACACCCATTGCACAGCCTATACAGTGGTCAGTCCTGCCAATCTATAGCCTAGTCCACTGATCTATATATAAACTACAGTACTGACCACATACTGCCCTCTGTCCACTCATGCATTCCGGCCACTTATACTGACCATACCGCCACTATACCCACAGCCTGTCCGTGACCTTTTGAACCTTATGCTATCAAGAGTTCAACAGATATTTTATTTTCTAATAGACAGTGCATGTCTCCGTATGGTAATACTCAATCAATATTCTAATAAACACAAAAACATAACAAGCCCCACTTGCTTTTTTTCTGCTCCAGTAACTCTGTTACATGCTCATATACTGAAAGCATTTGCATTGACATTGCTAAATTGTCCTCTTTGTATCATTCAGGCTTTGCTTCAGTGATTCCTTTTTTATAAGTGAAATTTAACACACAATAAAAATGTTAGTAAAACTTGCAATACTATATGCAATACCACACCGGGGTGGATGCATTTTAACCAGAAAGCAAGCTGCATGTTTGATACAGATGGTATTAAAAGCATCATTTTTGACATGAAATGCCCTAATTCTTCCAAAGACTCATACAAATATATTTGAAAAGAAATGTTTAAAATAGCAGATGAACTAGAAAGCTGAATAACAATATAATTTAACTGTCTAACCAGAGCATTGTAGACAAAATACTTAGTCCTTGATAATTTGTGGTTCAAAAATTACAGTCTCTAAAATTCTGGTGTATTTCAGAACTAAATACACAGACTGAAATTCCATTCCAAATCTACTGTTTATGGTGATCTTACTTGATGCACTTATATGCAAACCAAATGCTGGATAGTCCAGTATTTTTTAAACTTTGGCTCAGTGTAAAAAATGTAAAAAGACTGAAGATATTTCTTAAAATTTGTTTATAAAATTAAATCCTACATGTACTTCATGCCATCTTTTTTTTTACCTGTCACACACATATTCAACATTTTAACAACATAGGTTGTGATACTTTCAAATAACACCTGTGTTTCACCTGAAAAAAATAATTTTAAAAAAGCCACCTAAATTAACTGTGAATGCAAGTTACCTTCATCTCCCCTCAAGGCCATTATGTCTGCCCCTTAACATTTTCTGTCTCATTTCCCTAGACAACTAATTAATTTCTCACCTGTACAGCTTGTAACCTCCTTAAGAGCCATTCTGCTATATACACTGAGAAAAACAAAGGTGCTATATAGAACATTCAATGGCTCTTCAGAGTGGATCATACAGGGAACCTTTTTGGGTTCTTTGAAGAACCTTTTCTAAAAGGTTCCTTGAAGAATCCTCACATATGGTGAACCCTTACAAGAAACCAATAAAGCTTCTTTGATGAGCCTGTTGCAAAGAACCTTATAAGAATGGTTCTTCCAAGATGCTTTTTATGTTCTTCCTTATATAGATTGGTAAGTTTTAATGTTGTACCTTCTGAATGGTAGGCCTCTATCTCCAGAGTATTATTAATATAAAAAATATATGCTGTTCCATAGATACAAGATTTGTTCCCTTTTAGCAAAATGCAAGGCTGTTTAAATCACTGCCATTATCTGTTGCAGTCAGTTTTGTGAGTAGAAAAAACCGGACGTTCCGGATAAAAAATAGACTTTCCATCTAAAAAATTCCCCATGTGACACACGATTTTAATCTGCTCAGCGACATGAAGTCGTCACAATATTTTAGGAAGATAAATTGTTCTAATATCATTTAAAGCTCAGAAACTATTTAAATGTGTTAAAACCAACATTATACATGATATAATATGTTTTTTATTATGTACTTAAATGTATACAGAAAACATTGAAAGCAGTACATGCAAACACATTCTTTTACACATTACTGTAACCAATTCAGTTTAGCCAATCATTGAACAGTTCGTCGCATCAGTCTCTTTTACGGTGAGCCCCACAAAGCAGTACTCATAAACATCCTCCATAGGCATTACTTGACGATCAGGCTTAAGCAGACTAAAAGGGATGGCCCATTACAGTTTAATTTTTAATATTTTAATATCACTGTGATTGATTCAGACAAGGTCTTGAAATCCAAAATGGATGTTGGCCATTAAAGCAAAACACCAAACCAGGTGCCAAGCTCTGCAATTCCTGTGAACCAACAAGTTGTAGGATGTTACCTACATATATACACAAGTCAGTCACCATGTTTCTGGTATATCAAACACTGTCCAGGATGTCTTCATACTGAAATATTAATAAATAAAAAATCAGACAAAAAAATTAAACACCACAAAAGTACCAACTTCAACAACACATGTACATATATATTATCTATATATAGGAAAAAAAAGTAAATAAAATGCCTTTT
Source organism: Liolophura sinensis (assembly GCF_032854445.1). NCBI lineage: Eukaryota > Metazoa > Mollusca > Polyplacophora > Chitonida > Chitonidae > Liolophura > Liolophura sinensis. The sequence continues at coordinate 32,075,233 of NC_088300.1, forward strand.
TAACTTTCTACATTTCTGATATATTCCAGCTGCAGTTTCAAACTTCAAGTTATTTTCAAGGATATATCCTTGAAAATAACATGAAGTTTTGAAACTGCAGTTTACTGGCATATTATTTTCAAGGAATATATCTTTAAGGAATGTAGAAAGTTGAGAAGGCGTTTATTTTTTTCCTATGTAAATTCTCCTCACCAGAGGATCTTTCTGTATTTATATATATATATATAACCCAAAATAAATAGGGGTACAAGTATACCAAACGCAACAATACGTGTATGTATACAAATGTCAGACATGACACTTATATTTAACACTACACTTTGTAAGTAGTATTCCAAGGACAATTTAGATTCGTACAAGAAAACAAGACTGAGAACAATACTGAACCAAAAATATGCCCAAGCTGGAGTGACTGCACCAGAACTTTTTTTTTTTTCATACTATGTTTAAATCACAGTAACAATTTTCATTACTGAAAACTCCTTATTCTGATTTGTTGCCAAATTACAGATAGTAAATGGTTGTGATTTAGACAATAACTAAGAATGAAACCTCTCCATACAGGATTCCATTCTGATTTAGGTAATGTACGTATTTTAACAAGCAGCATTTGAGTTGTTACAGGAAACATGTACCTCTGGCCCGAAGAAAGGGCCTAAAGAATAGGTCTGCAAACGTGTGAAAAGTGTTTTATCCCATAAGACATAGAGGGAGATAATAGCTCAGGGGAAGTAACTGAATTAAAGTATAACTTTTAAAGGTACATGTAGGTCCACACTGTGAAATAATTTTCTTTCAGAAGTATTTTTACAAAATCAGAACAAAATGTATCTCTTTATACGATGTGGGTCGCCTCAAATTTAAGCAGAATCACGTAATATTTAATTTGCAAATTTGCAATACACTACAGACAACCGGAGACAAATATTTAGGACTAAAATTATCTAATCAACACTACTGAAACAGTTAAAACAAAGATAAGCATGAATTGTGAGAAAATGTAACACAATTATATCACACTTACCGATGAGAAAGTCATCACCACCGATGTCTTCTATGAAAGATGAGGTAGGCAAAAGCTGCACGGCTTTTCAAACTTTTCGTTCGATATTAGCTGTCTTCAGCAGAATGGTAGGCTACGATGCACATGATCATGCACGGTCACATGACCCCAAAAAAGTGACTCGTCATTCATTCTGAAAAACCTTTAGCTACGACAAAGAACATTTGCAATGGCCAACTGCATTGTTTTCTTAAAACGGTTCTTTGAAGAACCATACCTTCCACAAAGAACCATTGAAACGCCCTTTGTTAAGTGTGTACTACCATTTCCCGAGAACCACCTTATCTCAACTCGCTATACTCAGCATGATTTCACGGATGACTGATGAAGCAACAATCGAATGGTAACAAGAATGGTATGTTATTAAGTGCTGAAAATGAATTCCTGGTTTTAACACAAAAAAGATATATATAAGTAAACATAAACATAAACTGGGCTTACTAGACTCTCTTCAGTTCTATATCAAGGCTATGAGAATATCAGCTGATCTGGTCAAAAAAAAAACTACGTAAATAAAACAATATGTGCAATACATGACTCAATTTTATTTATTTATTTATTTATTTGCTGTTTTCATACTGTTCTCCAGAATTTCTATAAAAATTTTTAAGTATTTCTGGGACAACTTCAGGTTGTTCCATCTCTGTTTTTTATATAATATACATCTAAAAATATATTTTTGATTTGAGTTTACTATATTATAACCGTGGATAATACATTAAAGGAAGAAAATGTTTTTTAATATACTAGATTAGAAAAGGGGACAGTTTAGGGTTGCAGAATGTGAAAAATAGTCAAAAGGAAATCACTATGTCTTGGCAGTTAGACAAACTGGCAAGAGTTGGATTTGAACACCCAAACTAGCAGGTTAATTAGGGGATAGTGGACTACAGAGATGCTATTATCACCAAAAGTGATAACCTTGATTTCAGGAGTACAATCTACATTCAACATGAAGATAAATCTGATCAATGTTACACAAAGTACAGATAAATTTCACAAATACCCTACTACATGAAATGTCAAGATGAGATTACTGAAATATTAAGTTTATGTCTTTAATGAGAGACTATTTATAAGAATTTTTTACAACTGATATCTAAAAAAAGGTTAAAAAAAGATAAGCACTTTATTTAAGTCTGTTTTTAAAGCAAATATAATATTACCTTTGCTAGGAGCTACATTATCTCTGCATGAGTCTACGAGCAGAGATTTATTCAAAATTACACTGAAATCAAACTGTGTGGAGATTACCATCCTATACACAATTAATGTGATACCTTGTGGCATGAATGCAAATTACAGGTAAACACAAAAATCAGGTAAAGGTAGGTGTTATAAACACCCATAAACACATCATAACACGTACATGCAGAGATTACATCTCAGAATACAAACACTGGCCACTAAAGCGCTTCAAATAAACACATCCTCATTTTCATACACAAAACTCTGTTTTGAGAAATCCCCCCCAAAAGAATGAATGAATGCTTGAGCTATTACATCAGACTTCACAATATTTCAGTGATATGACAACAAGGAGTCATTATATGTGTTTATATAAACTGTGTCTTCTTGTGGCAGGACTTGGTCCATGCTGCCAAAGTGCTGCCTTCACTGAGGCATTGTGCCAAAGACACCAGACGCCAGAGTTAACAACAAGTACCAATCTTAAAGTCTTTGGGATGTTCCAACCAGGGTTTGATCCAAGATCTCCCGACCTCTTCCAAAGAAGGAAAACATGTATCAGTTATCTATACTTTACTTCCCCATCTCAGCATTGTCCTACAAAATAAACCACTTTAATCACAATTTTATCTATAACAAGAGGGGCCTCCATGGCTCAGTTGGATAGCGCAATAGCGCAGCGTAATGACCTAGGTGCCTCTCACCAATGCAGTGGCTGTGAGTTCAAGTCCAGCTCATGCTGGTTTCCTCTTCGGCCATGCACAGGCAGCTCTGTCAGCAACCTGCAGATGGTTGTGGGTTTACCGCCGGGCTATGCCTGGTTTCCTTTCACCACAATGCAGGCCACTGTCGTATAGGTAAAACATTCTTGAATATGGCATAAAACACCAATCAAATAAATAAATAAATAAATAAATAAATAAATAAATCTATAATAAGAAGCCAGAATATTCACACTCGCATGTAGATTTAACCACCCTTTGAAATTAGGATTTCTCATTTGATAATTTCATCAGATTTGTCAAGTTGTCTTGAAGACACTGGGCTGCTCCAACCCCCACCCATTCTAGCTAAACTAGGCTTGCCTTCTACACAAGACTTGTGGTAATAAAAAAAAAAAAAGGGTCAGAGTGTCCCACTCAAAAATTCTCTCCTAGCACCTGAGCATAATCCAACAATTACATTTGTTGAGAAAACAAAGTGAATTATGTCATGATCTAGAAACTTTTTGGCCCATTCTGCTGGATTCAGAGCACTTGATCCATCTTTGAGGTAATTATAACTTTCAGCACCAAATGTAAGATTTTATGACACATATGCTTTTAAGAAAAATGCACTAATTGGGGTTAAAATCAGCCCTGCTACCCCAAGTGAACAATATAAATTAACTAGGATGGTCCTAATATTAAAAATATTATACAACTGTAGCTCATCAAATAAAGTTTCTCTTGCAACAATTTTCAGTATAAACAGAGACAGGAGGTCACAACTAAAACATTGTAATCATCATTTAGCAAAGAAACATTCAGGATAAATGCATTACTACCGACCAACATTTTACAACAATACAAAAAACAGTAGAATTTTTACTAACAGAAACAAAGTAACTCTACAGTAATTCTTTGGAAATTATTAAATCAGAGTAAGTGTTGTAACACCTGAATAATAGATTTTCTGATTTTTACGCAAAAAAAATAAAAATAAAAAATTAACCGTACTATTTTACTCTTCAATCTTTTCTTTGCCCGTATTTAATACATATTTGATACATACCATGCATGTATTAAGCTTTTGTCTAGGTTAACTGAATGCACACTGTGGGTGCGATAACGAGATGTGTGGGAGGGACTGGGTGAAGGGCAAATTGATCAGCCTCAGCAATATACTATCCTTCATTACTTAAGCAAATTTCCCATTCATTGTTCATAAAACTTTCAACACAAAACAAAAATTATATCGCAGTCAACGGAATTCAATCAAAATATTTTCAGCAAACAGACTAAAGTTATTTTTTGAATGAAGCCCTAGTTGCATTATTTTGGCTATTTTAACTGACATAAATTTAAATACTTAGTAGTAAAAAAAAAACTTAAAACCATGTATGGTTTTATTTCACTGGTATTTTATTTTATACCATAATGAATATTCCATTTCCAGACTGACAGTCACGTTTATACATGTAAATAGAAAAAATCGTGCAGTGACTAAAGTTAGCCTTACTCCACTGGTTATGCGTGTCATGTTAACATTACACCACTGGTTATGTGTGTCAAGTTAACTTTACACCACTGGTTATGTGTATCAAGTTGACTTTACTCCACTGGTTATGTGTGTCATGTTAACTTTACTCCACTGGTTATGTGTGTCAAGTTAACTTTACTCCACTGGTTATGTGTGTCAAGTTAGCCCTACACCACTGGTTATGTGTGTCAAGTTAGCCTTACTCCACAGGTTATCTCTGTCAAGTTAGCCTTAATCCACAGGTTATGTGTGTCAAGTTAGCCTTTCTCCACTGGTTATGTGTGTCAAGTTAGCCTTACTCCTCTGGTGATGTCTGTCAAGTTAGCCTTACTCCACTTGTTATGTGTGAGCAGTCAGCCTTACTCCACAGGTTATGTCTGTCAAGTTACCCTTACTCCACTGGTTATGTGTGTCAAGTTAGCCTTACTCCACAGGTTATGTCTATCAAGTTAGCCTTACTCCACTGGTTATGTGTGACCAGTTAGCCTTACTCCACAGGTTATGTGTGCCAAGTTAGCTTTACTCCACTGGTATGTCTGAGCAGTCAGCCTTACTCCACAGGTTGTGTGTGTCATGTTAGCCTTACTCCACAGGTTAAGTTAATCAAGTTAGTCTTACTCCACTGGTTATATGTGTCAAGTTAGTATTACTCCACAGGTTATGTATATCAAGTTGGCCTTACTTCACAGGTTATGTGTGACCAGTTAGCCTTACTCCACAGGTTATGTGCGACCAGTTAACCTTACTTAACAGGTTATGAGTGGCCAGTTGGCTTTACTTCATGGTTATGTGTAATCAGTTAGCCTCTCTTCACAGATTATGCGTGACCAGTTAGCCTTATTTCACTAGTTGGCCTTACTTCACTGGTTATCTATGACTAGTTAGCCTTATTTCACTGGTTATGTGTTAGCAGTTAGCCTTATTCCACTGGTTGTGTGTAAGCATTTAGCCTTACTTCACTGGTTATCTATGACTAGTTAGCCTTACTTCACCGGTTATCTATGACCTGTTAGCCATACTTCACTGCTTACCTATGACCAGTTAGTCTTACTCCACTTGTTATGTGTAAACAGCCTTTCTTCACTGGTTATCTATGACCAGTTAGCCTTACTTCAAGGTTATGTGTGATCAGATGTCTACTGTCACAGTGCTATTATCATTTTCTCAGTAATTTCCTCCTTTTGGTGAATGTACCTGACAAGATTCATCATCTTCATGGCAGCAGATTCACACACCTTACTAAACATTAAAATGTGGGCCTTGCACATTTCCACACCATTTTCCATATAACAAACAGTTGGCAAAAAAATTAAAAAATTAAAAACAAAAAAAACAAAAAAAAACATGAAAATAAATATTTTCAAATATTCAAATAAAACACCTAAGTGGGTGCCTGCATAGATTATGTTCCAGGACCAACTATTCTATCTTCTCAAGAAATGAAAGTAATGGAAGTGTCATACAACAGATGCTAATACTGTACAGTAAACTGTTCTCTCGAGCACATCATAGCATCATTTTTTACTACACTAAATAACAATGACGCCTACATTATCATTTGGACTGCATAATGAGAAAGATATTTCACAATCTACAAAAAATTCTTCACACAAATTAGACTGATCAATTCTAAATGAAATGGAATGCATGTCAAACACAACAGTTCAGAAACAAAAGCGGGAGCCGATATACAACTTTCCTACCCACACTTACATTTATCGTTCAAACCCTCATGACGGCATGTCAGCTAAAATGGCCGGCATTTGCCCTAAAAAGATATGTATTTTTTTTTCTTTCGCCTTGAACTCTCGAAAAGCATGTGCATGAAATTATACGTATCATTCACATAATATAGTGAATTCGCTACAAGAGATAAGTTATACAGTTTAGAAACAGTCCTCTAGGTTATTAGAGGCAGTTTATGTTGGGCAGAGTCCGGCAGAGGCATAGCTATAGACTAGGAGCGAGCGTCTGGCCATGCAGTCTGCTTAAAGCAGACACAAGCACTGCGTTACTCAATGCACCATGAGACAACAGCTAGCCAGACTTCTCACACAGCTCTCCCCAGTCAGCCCTACCCCCAGACAGATAAACACAGGCTACACAGTCCTAGCCTAGCCCACTCTTAACACAACAGCTTACCCAGACTCCCAACTCCACACTACACTGTCCTTACAAGCCACATTTTGTAAGCAAAACGTGCTTTACAAACAAGGAGGCTGTAGGTCTGTCTGCTAACCCAGCGCAGCGGCATTAACCCTTACACTCCATATAGAACACAACAAGAACGGTCTGGAAGTGTAGGGCAGCAGGGGTCAAGGTCAAGGTCGATTATGTAACAGTCGACCAATCAGAGGGTTGAGTCTGTCTGGTAGCTTGGGCTGTGTGTGTGTGTGAGAGAGAGAGAGAGTTGGCTAGCTGGCTAGAGCCAGAGAGAGGTCCATGGCTAAATGTAGGCCAGATTACAACACAGCCTGCCTAAAGCAGACACACACACACACACATCCACACACAAAGCACCTCAGCACCTGCTCTGCTCTCTACAGTAAATACTACAATTATTCTCTCTCCCAGTTGACACAGGGGTTGGCTACCCCCACACAATACCAGCTTGTATTCAACTGTCAGAGGCCATTACCACTAGGATTGTACAAGGTGCTATGTTAACTTCATAACCACACACACTGGCCTCCATTGAACAAAGCATGTTATAGTTCCACTATTGTACCAAACCAATAATCAGAGATACTAGGATGTCACACTTTAAACACCACAAATATTTGACATAACAAAAAAAAAAACAAAGAAAAAAAAAACAACAGCATAAAATTCTGCCAAAAACAACACAAACAAAAAAAATCAATGAGTAAAAAAAAATATATATATACACATGAAAATCAAAAAAAATAATAAATCAGTATCAGTATTTTCCTATTTAACTATTTGGGTATTATACTGGCCTGTATTCCCACAATATTCCTTCTTTCAATTTTTTATTCTTCACTGTCATATTAACTTGATGCATTATTAATTTCTCAATCCATTCATATCTCATTAGGCCTTACCTGCTTGTCGCCACACATTGTCTTCTTCTTAGTTCATCAAAAGTTACTTCCCCTGAATTCCAGCACTTCTCAAATACATGATTAACCACACTACAGGTTAAACATGGCAATAGCCTGTATTTCTTCAGATTACCTAATGAAAGGGTTTTGTATCAGATTTAATAACAAATGACAAATGCCTGCTATTTTTTTTTTTAAATTACAGTGTTCTTTATGAATAATTCCTGTCAAATTATGAGCTATAAACATTGTTTTTCAAGACCCGAAGAAGGTTTTCCAGCAACCTGCAGATGGTTGTGGGTTTTCCCTGGGCTCAGTCCGGTTCCCCCCCACCAAAATACTGCACACTGTTGTATAAGTGACATACTCTTGAGTACAGTGTAAAATACCAATCAAATAAATAAAAAAACAAATAATTTTTTCTGCTTCGAAGCTTTCCTCTAATCATCATCATATGTATTTTCAATCAGTGACGAGGGCAAGCATAAACAACTGTAAATGTATACATGAACACAGATGCTAAGGAAAACTTTTGTCAACAATTATGAATGCAAATTAATGTGATTTAATGTTTTTTTTTCCCCTAACAATTCAGATATGTTTATTCTGAAGAAGTAGAAAAAAGTCATTTTACCTTAAACTTTAAATGTTTTGAGGGTAGAATGACTTCTTATAGGAAAAAAGAGGAGTAATTTTGTAATAACTAAAATTCATTGTTAGTACATAATTTTACTACCATTTGAACTTATCTATGTTAAGGTATGCCAAGCTCTTTGTGTTTATTTACATAAAGTTTGTTATTTCACCCTATAAGGTTAAAAGTATATACCTATAATAATATATGTTCAAGCCAGTGGTCTAATATATTTTGCCTCAATCCACTATGGTCATTACCCTTACAAACAGATAAAGTGCTGGCAGTTAAATAGAGCTATTTCTTAGAAACACTAAAAAAAAAATGACATTTATATTACAATAACTTTTGCTAGTGCGCCACACTTGACTACAGATAAACATGCCTCAGGTGTTGTTCATAATTCTTCCTTTAGTCACACGTAATTTAACACGCATGAATTTGCATTAAGGCACTCATGTGCACAGACAATTACGATATCATTTAAACATTCACGGCAGCACTGTAAACATCTAAGCATTGGACACAGTAAACTTGTAACTCCTTTAACTCCAATACAAAATCCTTGTCTTCATGATAATCTGAACTGTTTTCTCAAAGTATACCTAACTAGCACTGAATCAGTACTTCTGATGAAAGTTTTAAGGAATAATGTAGAAATAAAACTTACACAAATCACCACATCACCTCACCCATTATTGAGGCCCAGCATCAATCAACGCTTAACTTCCTCAAAATCACTCCTGACGTGATATCTGAATGATCATCATGCATGTCATGAATACATCACATCATGAACATGTCACATCATGAATACATCACATCATGAATACATCACATCATGAATATGTCACATCATGAATACATCGCATCATGAATACACCACATCATGAATATGTCACATCATGAATACATCACATCATGAATACATTGCATCATGAATATGTCACATCATGAATATGTCACATCATGAATACATCACATCATGAATATGTCACATCATGAATACATCACATCATGAATACATCGCATCATGAATATGTCACATCATGAATACATCACATCATGGAATTGTCACATCATGAATACGTCACATCATGAATACGTCTCAATAGGACAATTTTGTGGAAAACTTTTGGTCAGACCATTTTTATGGTCACATTTAGTTTTTGATGAGAGTTATATATTTTCAGTTATACTTGTTCAATGGTCATATTGTGATCATTAAACATGTATTTCATGAAACTTTTTACCAGTATCCAGGTTCTATCCTGGGTCGAGTCACACCTAAGACTTTAAAAGAGGAAGTTGTTACTTCCTCGCTTGGAGTTCAGCATGAAGGAGATAGTGCAACAACTGGTTGACCCGTATCAGCGTAATGGCTCAGGCGGGGCTTACTTGCCTTCGGTAAGTCGTCTCAGTGAAGCAGCACTAGATAAAAGAGCGGTGGAAATCCGTCCTGCGACAAGGAAGCACATTACAAACACCCTAAGGATTCCTTCGTCGTCATAAGGCTGAAAAATTGTTGAGTACGACGTTAAACCCCAAGCACTCACTCGTGAAACTTTTGAAAAAATATTAGGTGATTTCTGTTCTGAATGTCTTTCTTCGATATTAAACATGTATAAATATTCTATTCTTGTTTCCTTCCAAATTGGGAATAGCTAAAAAACATTAAAAGAAAAATACCAGAGGACAAAATGTAGGTAGGAATCGATAGACTATTGATACCTCCAAAGTTTGTACAGTATACCTTTTCACCTTTGAGATGTGTATTACAATCATAGTTCAAAGTAAGCGAAATCACACAGAGAAAAAAAAAAGCATTGCCATGTTATCAATTTAAACAAGTTAGGTGCGAGTTTATTCCTATAAACCTGACGATGCATTCCGCTATGTGTACCAAATTCAAACCGTCTTAATGTTTTAATTATTTTTAAAGAATTCTTTTGTTTGTAGAATTACACCCACCACCCATCAAGAAACACCCACACCCACATTCCCGCTGATGGTCTGCAAATCAAGATACCCATATCGCTTTGCCTCCCAAATATATATTACAGATGTTTAGTTAGCACAGATAATGTACCTTGATACAAATACTGTTTCATTACAAAAATATAACGTGTCATTTAAAGTGTAAGCAGTTTGAAAAAATAGCTTTATTCTTTGAACAATTTTTTAAAAAATTGCATACTTTAATTGTTTAAAAACATTTTTTTACAAATCTGAATTCATTGTGGTGCCATACAAAAAAACTAAATTCCATCATGACGCTGAGTGAAAATAAGGGAGACAACTTCGGTGTAAAATGGAAAATTATTGATCTTATACATTTGGGCATGTGTAACTGATGTTTAATACTACAGCGTTCTCACGCATGATTGGGTGAGTATACACCTGAAGCAATATACCTCCAGTATAATGTTAAGTTCTATTTTTAGTTTCAACCCTGTTCCAAGGATCAATCAAAATGAGGATATGAATTAATTCCACCTAAACATGAACAATGTAAAGCCTTAATCTTTTCAGACACATCTGTATAATTCCCCACAATCATTCAAGGAGTATTTTTAGTTGCATCAATACATCGACCTGCCAGGCTGCACCGTTTACATTTAAGTTACAAATTTTGACAATTATAAGTCTTTTGAATATTCTTTTTAAAAGGGTGATCATGGCACTGAAGTCCGCAGAAAATTTGCGGGAAAGTGAGAAGAAGTTCTTGCAGCATAAGCTAGCAGAAGACCTAGCTTTAAACCTGACAAGTTTTAAGTTTGAAAACTTATTGGGAAAGCTCGAGATAATCATTATATGTATTTTTTAATCTATTCAGAGATAATTTTAAAATCCTGCCGTTAGTTAAATGCAAATAGCTTCAGTGAACTCTTAAGCTGAAAAACATGGACTTCATTCAAGACCTCTCGAGTCCTAAAATCCTTTTTTTACCATTCTGTTAACTAGAAAGTATTTGTCACTCTGGTGCCATAACCTACATGCTGCATTCTCTAACAGGTGACCTCCCACTTTCGTATAGTTTCACACCTCAAAAATGAATCTCGCGTTATATCATAGTCCCTGATGTCTACAAAGGGAGGTAATTCAGAGCAAGCCTATTACATCACTGATAACATAACCACAGCAAGTTACTTTGTTTCCAGACTGACCGCTGATGCCTTAGGAAACTATATTTATATTAAGAATAACAGCGAGTGGCAACACAGATGTGAGAAACTGGTATATGCATAGTAGTCAAACAGATACACACCCGAAATTGGTCTCCTCGGATAAATATTTTTTCGTCCAAATCAATATAATACCTTGTTTGTCAACACACATGGAGAAATAAGTGAAATGATGTGTGTATTTTATGATTCTACACATAAAATGCAAAATATCAGTTCTGATATAAAGGTTATAATGAGTAGGGTTAAAGTGTTACTTCAGTTCCAAGAGAAACCAGGCGATAATATTAAAATGATGCAAACAATACCTTATGGAACAGTGCTCACACCACGGTTCAAAGTTACACCACAATATTTCAAGGAATGATTGGAAGCGAGTCATTGAACCACGCGTGAAAATTACAGTGACCGCAAATACCGTCCGCCCCCCAACCCCCACCCCACCCCCCACTCCCTTGCCAAAACTAAGTACACAGTGCCTTTAATCATATATCAGCCAACAACTCAGCACAACGAAATTTTGTCTTGTGAGTTGGAAAAATGTCCGGTAACTTTTAGGGATCAACAGGACAATTGTCCTAATGGCATTGCTTCTAATTTCTATCCCTACTTTGCATTTAACCATGTTATAACCATGTTATAACCCATACAGGCCTTAAAACATATTGGCCTATCTGTTGGCACTGAAATTAGCTGCCCGGTTAAAAGCACAGCCAACTGCCGCCAAGTCTATAGCTTAAAATAACTCATTTAGCAAATTTTGTAAAAGTGTAAAAAAAAACAAAAAAAAGATAATTTATACTGATGTGAAAAATAATGTTTCAAATATTGCCAAAAAGTACAGAAAAGCAGGATATTAGTAAAAATACACTGATGCAGCCTACATTTTGAGCATTAACATAATGAGTTATTCAGTGAGACATCTGGGCGGGATGGGGGGAGCAGGGGAGGGGTTGTGATACTTGGGAGCCTCATCAACTTAAAATATGCTAAGTTAAAATGCAACCAGTTTCCCTGTGACACTTAACGTTTGCTGATTCAGGATTGACAAGATAATTATCATGTAATATGTGACTTTTATCTTTCCCAACTAACTATATTTGTTACAGAGTTAATGAGACTTGGGAGTGTAACTCCCATCAGTTACATAATATCTCCCCTCTGCTATATTACATCACTGTGTCTAGACTGCGGGCAGACATAACACAGAGTTCTCTGCAAGGCACCCAGAAGGTGATAAAACGGGGCTCCACACCAGGGGTTATCGACATTCACAGCATTTCAAAGAAACAGCTCAATTATACAATCTTGGAGCGGCGCCAGATCAAATGAGACAACAGACACTCTACCAGCAAAAATTGATTACTTTGAGAAACTTGGTGGTGAATTTACTGTATTCCCGGCATGATGAAAACGTCAAAAAAATTCTATATGGAAAGTGATAACATATCAAAGCAGCATTTATTAATGTCTTGGTGCTATGCATTTCCTGTGAAAAACAAATATAGATCCAGTAATAACTCACTTCCAGAAGAGAAAATAGAAATATTATTTCAACAATTCATATATTTTTCATATATTATATATGCAAATTTAAAAAATTAAACTAAATGATATAAAATTTGTGTTTGGAAAAATATAAGTTAATCAGTAAAATAGTTACATGTAAGCTATATCACACTATATCAGTACAACAGCATTTACTCTCCCTAGAATTACAGAAGCCTCCAGATACTATATTTTCTATCTGAGTTTTGCTTAATACATTCCTTATCGCGATCAAGGGATGGTTATAAAATCAAAAACCACACAACATTTTTGTTTTTTGACACCACTGAAATTTTCAAGCAAAATCATCATTTGAAATACTGTATTTCACCTGAAGTTTGGCGTGAAAAAGTCCAGTAACAGAAGCACATGAAGGATTTCAAATAATACCTGGTAAGCTGTCCAAAAAAAGCGCAGCTGAAATACAGTACACAGTTTGTAACATACCTAAATGATGGTAAATATGAGTAAGACATCTGATGGGCGAGATAAATAAGAAGTTTATTCTTTATTATTTATTTCATTGTTGTTTATATCTTCCACACTACAGAATTTCTTACATGATGGTGGTCAGTTTTATGGAGAGAGAGAATGAGATCCATGTGACATGATATGGATACGTGTGACATGATGGAAACCTGTGACATGTATGGATACATGTCACTGATACATGTGACATGTGCTGGAAATATGTGTGGCATGTGATGAATACATGTGACATGTACAGTCACCCGTGACAAATGTACTGATACATGTGACATGTGATGAATAGATGTGACATGTGACGAATACATGTGACATGTGATGAATACATGTGACATGTACAGACACCTGTGACATATGTACTGATACATGTGACATGTGATGAATACATGTGACATGTGATGAATGCATGTGACATGTACAGACACCTGCGACATATGTACTGATACATGTGACATGTGATGAATACATGTGACATGTGATGAATACATGTGACATGTACAGACACCTGTGACATATGTACTGATACATGTGACATGTGATGAATAGATGTGACATGTGATGAATACATGTCACATGTACAGACACCTGTGACATATGTACTGATACATGTGACATGTGATGAATAGATGTGACATGTGATGAATACATGTGACATGTGATGAATACATGTGACATGTACAGACACCTGTGACATATGTACTGATACATGTGACGAATACATGTGACATGTGATGAATACATGTGACATGTACAGACACCTGTGACATATGTACTGATAGGTGCCGAATACATGTGATATGAATGTATGTAGACTTGGGGTTTTCTTGCTCTAACTTCTCAGTGCTGAATGCCAAGTTAAACGTTAAAAAGTTCAAGCAAAACAAGTACCATTTGGTATGACCCGACACGGTTTTGATCCCAGTTCTCCCTACCTCGAGGCAGATGCTCTAACCATTAGGCCACCGAAACAGTACATGTGATAAGTATACAGACAAATGTGACATGTACAAATATATGTGACATGCATCAATATCCTGCATCAGATAACATACTCCGCTTTACATTGGATAACAACGGTCACATGGGGTACAGATATATTCTCGTATTCTGCATGTAATATGTTTTATGAGCAGATTATCTCCCTTTAATGGATTATGTCATGGTCAAATCGTTGAAGGGATTCACCTACAAATCGGTCTTCTGCACTGAACTGATGCAGCTTTGCAGGATACATGGTCACTCAGTGATAGGATATGGAAATATATGGTGTCAATAATCCTCATGCAGATTACTCACACCACATATTTGCGTATCTTATCACTGAGTGACCATGAAACTAATAATGTGTCACAGAGACAAGTATGCCACGTATATGGAAATAGCTAGGTGACACCTTGACATATGGATAAATACGCGACACACAGACGGAAATGTGTGACATTTGTCACTGTAGCTTGATCTACATGTTGTTTATCGATCAAGACAAGATTAAAAATGTGTACCAGCTCAATAGTTTTATCTACTCTACTTCAGCAAACGTTTGGCAGATGTAAAACTTTCTGTAAACTTTCAGAAGCACATGAAGATGCCAACATAGAAAATTATTCAAACTTCACAAAAAACTCTAGTGGCACTTATAAGGTGAATGAACCAATCAGAATCAAGCAAATCTGTCACTTCAAACATGACATACTTTATAGGGCTGCAAATTACACAAGGCATCAATAAAACCAAGACCTATAAATCAACAGCCTGGACATGTTGTTATAAAAATATCCCAACAAGTTTACTCCATTCTCACTTCAGCTATACACAGACTTCCTGGTTCAACAATTGAAATTCCCAAATAGTTCAGTGTGTCAAATACAAAATCAAACCTAAAGTGACATTACACTTTGTGCTTGTAAATTCCAAAATATTCTGATTTCCCAAGAATTACTATGCCCACAAATACTTTGTATTTTATATTATGTGTACATTGCATTCCATATAAAACAAAATGAAAGCTGGAAAAGAGGTTGATGTATTGTCCATGGAAGTTGCACAGTCCTAATTAAAAGGACCAGTGATTTTGCAAATATATTTCGCAAATTGTCATCAAAAGTGCGCAACAAACAGACAAACTTGTTAAAAGGCCATCTAGAAGTACACACCTAGTATAGCTTAAAATGGAAAATAATGAAGAAGAAGACTTCTGCACCAAACATGCACATACCTCAGACCTACCCCCACGCAAGCCTCAACAAGGCAAAGCAATATTACCCAACGGTACAATGGGTACAGCTAGCTAGCTTCACGGAAAAATTCGCCTCAAATAGCTATCCACGCGACCTCACCTCAGTTTTGTCGAAATAAGGTTCACTGGGCAGCGAAAATAAAACAGCATTAGAGTAGAGAAGCATGTACAACCTATGGTTACACATTCACGAAAGGCAAGTTATTACAGAAAACTGCTCAGCTTAAGAACAGGAAGTAAAGGCTGCAGTCATTTGAATTTTAAAGGATTACAGATAACAAACTGTTAATTTTCTGATCTACATATATTTATTTTGAGCATTTAGGCAATGGGTAAAAGAGTAAAAAAAAGACAGGGAAAGATCTCCCAGTGCACTGTAAAATTTATTCTTCCTTGTACACAATATGCTGTGTGAGCATAAAAACTGAATTATCAAAACAGCTATGAACATACTACAGTTGATGTTCCCTGGTTTCATCAAAATGACCGAGGTTTAATCATCATTCTTATGTTTTGTGCCTCCACCTCGCTGTTTTGGCACATCATGGAAAATGCCAGACTGCCTGTGGTCTCCTATATGAAAAATTTATTCAAATTTTGATTTTTTTAACCAATCAACTCCATCCTTTAATTTAGGTTTCTATAATATTATCCCTGGATATGAAATGGTATCATCCTGTTTTCTTCTAATCAGACACTGATGGTTTCATGATTTTGAACAAGTCATGTAAATTTAAAGTCCAGGTAACACTTTGACACAAATTTTAAAACCTGTACTCCACAAAACCACATTTTAAACAAACAGAAAGCAAGTTTGTTAATTATCGTAAGTCTTGTTTGCAGGAGCGTGCAGGGACATCCTGACAAGACCAGGAAATTATATCACTAACTAAGTAATGTGCTTGCATCATAACCTGTGCATGTGAAAGTGAAAACTTTACTGGAAATCCTCTGAGAGCTGTCCTGAAGTAAAACAAAAAGCTTTCCATGAATACTCATAGTCAAAGGTGTCAAAATATTATCATAAATGTGCAGAACATAAAACAGAAACTTCTCGTGGCATAACTGACATCCCAGCTAACATCCCTTCAAAGAAATGATGAAAATACAGGTACAGTTAGAACAATGTAACTTATATTATAATTAATACCATATTAATCTTCGCAGAACTATTATATAGTACTAGTACTACATTTTTCGATCATCAAGTAATATAACACAACTATACTTTCTAACTAGAGGTAAATGTGAGTATTGATCTAAATGCATGTAGTAAGAAATGATGAAAATGATCCCAAATTTGGTCCAAGACTAAGCTACACATTTTGTTTGATTCCCAAAGTTCTAGTGATCTTAGAGAGGTGATTTGAAGTTTCCTTGGATGGTAAGATGATATCTTTCTGGCATATGGAAGTTTCTAAAGTGGCATGCCTCTGAAAATGCTGGGGTTTTTTTTGTGAAATTTTTGGTCATTTGCTATATAAAAAGTAAAACTTCCATGTGTTAATATATTCTTCCCTCAGTTGTTCTTAAAGAATATCAGACAACAGTAATTTAAAATATCAATACTGGAAATTGGAAACTATGTGTGCCTATGCCAGTTAAAAGAATTTCTTTCTCTTTTGCTCGCAAACTTATCTTGCTTAACTTTATTTGTTTACACTCTGACTGACTGAAAAAAAAGAAAGAAAAAAAAAAAGAGAAAAGACAAACACAATTCAGTCTACAAGATAAATTCAAACTTCTCAGCCCAAGAAATGGGCTTTGAAATGACATCTATTTACAGTTTTACTTGCAAACATTCCATTAAAATGTAAAGACAATATCAGCCTTGGTATGCATACTTATACTAATGTATACACGTGTACACAAGAAAAAGGAGCACTCCTTGCCAAAGGTTAAAATGTCAAGTAACAAATTTGGATGTAAGTTTATTCATTTTAAAGCAGTATGATTTTTGTCCTCAACACCAAGTTGACTCACAATATATCTTGTAAACAATCACTCAAGTTTCAAAAGATATATAATACATTTTATGTAGGGTTACCATTTTTTTGCTGTGTGCCTTACAAAAGATTGTCTGATAATTTCTTAACATATCATGTTACAGACACGTGATAAAATCATAAATGCTATCTTGTCAGAATGGTTGCCTCACACAATGCAAACCTTTCCACACCAAATATTCCCAAGAATATATTCCAAACAAAATACAACCAGAACGTCAGCATTGTAAATGAATCAGATTTCCAGTATAACAAAACAATTAATTTCTTTCCCAACTGAAAATAATGCCCATAATTCCATTCCATCTCTTTGGAATCCCTGGCCTTGGTCTGGTTAGCCAGCCTTTGATATCAACTTTTTTAGCCAGTAACCTCAACGAAAGTAAATAATTTCATGTATCACATTCTGTGGTCTTCGCACAATAGTACCTTCTTACCGAAGTCAAAATGCATAATACAAGATGTAAATATCTGAACAGAATGTTTACAAAATAGATCCTCATTCAGTTCTGTGAATAACTTGAGCATTTCAGAGAATCAGACGGTTGAAAGTACACAGCAGATCCCACAATCCTCTTGGCTATGTTATGTGTACTCACGACAGATGTATGCACATGGTAGAGAATCGTGCGAAGGAATAAATTATCAACCGAGTCAATAAATTCTTTCATGTCGGCCAGACAAAACAAAATGTTCTATCTAGAAGATGAAGGTAACTTCCCAGCGCAGTCGTTCGTATCTGGACAGATTTACATACAACCTGGTATTTTGTAGGCATGGAAGGCACTTTACTTTTTACAGACAAAACATGAACATTTCCCCTTCAAGATCATATTACCTGTGAACAAGAAGCAAGTATGACACATATACGCATCCTATTGGGATCGGCAGCATTGCAAGCAGGGAAACTCAGAGACTGTAATATGCAGGGAAAAAAGTAGGTGTTTCAGAAAATCCCTTCTTCTTCAACACAGACGAATGGACAGACATGATGATAAAATAATATGCTGATGTGATACAATGCTACAGAGAGGTATACTGGAACATCCCCCATTATCAGCCTGCAAGGCACACAATACAAACAGACGAATGGAAAGACATGATGATAAAATAATCTGCTGATGTGATACAATGCTACAGAGAGGTATACTGGAACATCCCTCATTATCAGTCTGTTAGGTACATAACACAAACAGACAACTGGACAGACATGATGATAAAATAATCTGCTGATGTGATACAATGCTACAGAGAGGTATACTGGAACATCCCCCATTATCAGCCTGTAAGGCACACAATACAAACAGACGAATGGACAGACATGATGATAAAATAATATGCTGATGTGATTCAATGCTACAGAGAGGTATACTGGAACATCCCCCATTATCAGTCTGTTAGGCACATAACACAAACAGACGAATGGACAGACCTGATGATAAAATAATCTGCTGATGTGATACAATGCTACAGAGAGGTATACTGGAACATCCCCCATTATCAGTCTGCAAGGCACACAATACAAACAGACAAATGGACAGACATGATGATAAAATAATCTGCTGATGTGATACAATGCTACAGAGAGGTATACTGGAACATCCCTCATTATTATTCTGTAAGGCACACAAGACAAACAGACAAATGGACAGACCTGATGATAAAATAATCTGCTGATGTGATACAATGCTACAGAGAGGTATACTGGAACATCCCTCATTATCAGTCTGTTAGGCACATAACACAAACAGACAACTGGACAGACATGATGATAAAATAATCTGCTGATGTGATACAATGCTACAGAGAGGTATACTGGAACATCCCCCATTATCATTCTGTAAGGCACACAAGACAAACAGACAACTGGACAGACATGATGATAAAATAATCTGCTGATGTGATACAATGCTACAGAGAGGTATACTGGAACATCCCCCATTATCAGCCTGTAAGGCACACAATACAAACAGACGAATGGACAGACATGATGATAAAATAATATGCTGATGTGATTCAATGCTACAGAGAGGTATACTGGAACATCCCCCATTATCAGTCTGTTAGGCACATAACACAAACAGACGAATGGACAGACCTGATGATAAAATAATCTGCTGATGTGATACAATGCTACAGAGAGGTATACTGGAACATCCCCCATTATCAGTCTGCAAGGCACACAATACAAACAGACAAATGGACAGACATGATGATAAAATAATCTGCTGATGTGATACAATGCTACAGAGAGGTATACTGGAACATCCCTCATTATCAGTCTGTTAGGCACATAACACAAACAGACAACTGGACGGACATGATGATCAAATAATATGCTGATGTGATACAATGCTACAGAGAGGTATACTGGAACATCCCCCATTATCAGCCTGCAAGGCACACAATACAAACAGACGAATGGAAAGACATGATGATAAAATAATATGCTGATGTGATTCAATGCTACAGAGAGGTATACTGGAATATCCCTCATTATCAGTCTGTTAGGCACATAACACAAACAGACGAATGGACAGACCTGATGATAAAATAATCTGCTGATGTGATACAATGCTACAGAGAGGTATACTGGAACATCCCTCATTATCAGTCTGTAAGGCACACAAGACAAACAGACAAACAGACGGACATGATGATAAAATAATCTGCTGATGTGATACAATGCTACAGAGAGGTAGAGTGGAACATCCCCCATTATCATTCTGTAAGGCACACAAGACAAACAGACGAACGGACAGACATGATGATAAAATAATCTGCTGATGTGATACAATGCTACAGAGAGGTATACTGGAACATCCCCCATTATCAGTCTGTAAGGCACACAAGACAAACAGACAAATGGAAAGACATGATGATAAAATAATCTGCTGATGTGATACAATGCTACAGAGAGGTATACTGGAACATCCCCATTATCATTCTGTAAGGCACACAAGACAAACAGACGAACGGACAGACATGATGATAAAATAATATGCTGATGTGATACAATGCTACAGAGAGGTATACTGGAACATCCCCCATTATCAGTCTGTAAGGCACACAATACAAACAGACAAATGGAAAGACATGATGATAAAATAATCTGCTGATGTGATACAATGCTACAGAGAGGTATACTGGAACATCCCCCATTATCAGTCTGTAAGGCACACAAGACAAACAGACAAATGGACAGACATGATGATAAAATAATCTGCTGATGTGATACAATGCTACAGAGAGGTATACTGGAACATCCCTCATTATTATTCTGTAAGGCACACAAGACAAACAGACAAATGGAAAGACATGATGATAAAATAATCTGCTGATGTGATACAATGCTAAAGAGAAAACTGGGTATTGATACAAAATTTGCCTAAACTAATTTAGTGTACACTGCTGTTATAATCTCCTATGTAACAACCTATCCCACATGTAACAGCTACATATGTGTTGTACACAGATTTTATCACACTGCTCTAAAAAAAAAGTGAGGAAAGAAAAGACGAAAAACATATCACATATACTGTTTGGATTCAGCATAACTATAAAGCCTAACGTACTGTTTTTACATGAACTAATAATACCCTACTAATGATATCTAATTATATGATCAATACAAATATCACAATATTGAAGAACAAAAATCCAAGTGAGAGAAAATGACAATATCCAATATCAACAATGGTCAAAAAAAAAAACAAAAAAAAAAAAACTAATAAGACTCTTGTAAAAAGGCGATCATTTCTCTTGGAAAATTTCCACTGGCATCATGTAGTATTTACAATGTTTGTATAACATCAGTGATATATATATCCTCACATAATCAAATCAGAAATATCCTGGTGCGCTCAAGCATGCTCAAAAAGAACAACAACATAAATGTGAATATTCATTCAATGGTTGCTTTATATTTGATTCTTGTTACAATTTTCCTGTTTTTTTTGTTTTTTGTTTTTTTTTCAGGCTGTTACAAGTAATAATTCTCAAAAGTTGTTGCTAAAGTGTGAGAATGAAATGTAATACCCAACAGACCAAAAACAAAAAATAATGCTTGAAAAACTTGAGGGCAACTGTGGTAAATGACTTAAAATTTTGCCATAAAAATTGCATTATAGAGGCAAATAACTTTTGGTGCTGAAACTTACCCCAGGTACAGTTAGAACAATGTAACTAATATTATTATTAATACAATATTAATCTTCGCAGAACTATTATATAGTACTAGTACTGCATTTTTCGATCAACAAGTAATATAATATAACTATACTTAACTAAAGGTAAATGTGAGCTTGTATCATTAATAGTAAAATACTGCTTTAAATGCATGTAGTATCGCATTCTTTCCTTCACCATGTAAATAGGAATATCCCAAATACACTGCATTATCTCCCTTGTTGTGAATTCAGATAGCACAAGCGGTGGTTGGCCTTGACCTTTATGAAGATCATAAGGATATTATGATGAGAGTAATACCCTAAAAACATACGCTTACTTGATGGGTATCAATATAATAAACATTTGACAAACCACTGTGTGGTAGGAGATACAAGGAACAAAGAAAAACAATGGCAAAAAACAAAGACATTTTAAGATTACCTTTTCGAGTCAAACTGGCATCAATTCAGTTTTCTCCATTCCACAAATACAACTATTACAAAACATTCAAACTTTGTGTCCTTAAAGCATAATTTGAATTCATTACTCCCAAATTAAAAAAAAGGCTCTTCAATTTGCCTCATGTCGAACGAAGAAACAATTTCAAGAATGTGTTAAAAAGGCTTTTAACCAAGGCCATTAAACCATTTACTGACCTTTGCCACAGGGTTTTATTCAAAATTGCTCTGGATAAACTTTTTGGGGGAATGGCATCATAATAGTATCAAAACTCGAGCTCAAGGAAAGTAACTTAATCTTCCCAGTGTTCCATGACAATTTACACTGCTACTGAACATCGTTATGGACTAGTTTAACACCCCCTACATGTACATAACCTTGTATTAGGTTACTTCTGCCCCCTCCTTCATTACACTATCACAATTACAGACTTGACACCATGACACACTTACAGGCTCTGATGGTCAACAACAACCTAGTTGATATTCTACTGGTCAGCCAATGGAAACATTGTATTTCAGTTTTCAGGCATAAAAGTACATTTTTATGAACAAAAGCTCTGGAAAAAAAGTCTTATTTAAATAAGTGATACACAAAATAATTTTGACAATATTTATAACTTAGTAATTACAGATATGAGAAGTTGCTTCATTTTTCGTTTTAAATTTATTCTCATTCATCACATGAGAAATGCACAAGCATTATTTTAGGTAGCCATCTTGACTGGAATATAATACAAATGCCTACAATTTCTTTGAATTTTTCAACAACTAAACACCCTGCTGTATTTGTGAAACTGGGTGAAAATCCAAGCAAAATATAAAGTGTTTTACAAATAAATCCCATACAATTTCACCTGAGTTTTCACAGGCTGTATAAACAATCTTTAGTCTTACAGTTCTCAGAGCAGGTTGATTAATTGATGAAAAAATTATATGACTTTATAGGAGGTTTACTATGAGCCAACCAAGCTAATTCTAACAGCTCCATGGTACATGTATATTTGAGTCTCATATTCGCATGGTTGAAGTCACACAATATACAGTCTATATCTGGCATGTTATCTTCCAATTAATCGTGCACAGTTATAAAGCGCACATTGATGTTATGTAATCTGGTTATCATCTGTGACATTTCACATATATGCCAACAGTGTATACACCTGATTAAAAATGTACCGCTAAATGTCACTTTTTCTACATACAATACATGGATATTATGTATGCCTTGCCAAAGTGGACATTTTACATGTATAATGTATATAACATGCCAAAGTGGACATTTTACACGTATAGTGTATATAACATGCCAAAGTGGACATTTTACACGTATAGTGTATATAACATGCCAAAGTGGACATTTTACACGTATAGTGTATATAACATGCCAAAGTGGACATTTTACACGTATAGTGTATATAACATGCCAAAGTGGACATTTTACACGTATAGTGTATATAACATGCCAAAGTGGACATTTTACATGTATAGTGTATATAACATACCAAAAGGGACATTTTACATGTATAGTGTATACAACATACCAAAGTAGACATTTTAATTCTATTTATTTATTTTATGAGAATATTTCACTTATACCACGGCAGCCAGCATTATGGACTGGGAAAACCTGGCAGAGCTTGAGGGAAACAACATTCTACATGAATACTGTATACGCTTCCACAAAATACCATATGTATATTTTTTAGGCATAAACTAGACATACTGTGCCTCTTGTACATACTTCACAAAAAAAAAAACACGCAAAATTGTATTTTATCCAAAAACAAAAATAAGTGATTTATGAGAAATTGTGCAGTGGAGTTTGCAACAAGTGAAGATCAACATTAGTGTTAAAAGTAACAACAACAAAAAAATGAACAAAATGAACAAAATAACACAACAGGTCATGTTGTACAGAGGGCACAAAATTACAATCCCATAGCTGAAGATACTGTTGATCTAGGTTAACTACAAGCACTTAAAGAAATATCAACAGTTCTCCAATAAGGACCATTGTAACATCATATATAAATTTTATTGAGCATCACATAAAACAACAAACAATACTAATTCTTCTCAAATTAGATATTAGTAGTGTTGGAAGTAGAATACTCTATTTCTTTACCAGCCTTTTGGAAAAGTAAAGATATAAGTATGTTGTTCAGCAGATGGTGTAACCATGCGAGAAAAAAGAAACTCAATATTCCTGCCAGAATTACATATATATTGGCTAAAATGAGCAGATCACGTGCACCAAAATTTAGAAGAAATAGTAGCAAGAAAACAAATGATTAAAAATGTAGCAAAATGTTGCTGTAAAGAAGATCACAGAGTGGAATATAGATAACACTCTTCAGATATTCATTCTAGTGCAGAAAGTTTTGAGGTGTTTGGTTGAACCTTTACATTGAATTCACAAACTCTTGTAACAACTCTGACGAGAAAGTCTAAGAACTGCATGTATTCCCTCTCAGGAGACAAAATGCCAGTTACAGATCTCATTAAACAGATTAAAATTGGCTTTTTGGGAGAAAGCCTTGAATTAACTATAAACTACTATCTATGAAGAATTGGTTTCAGCGGAGAACCAGTCTCAAAGCAAATATTATTGTCACATTAAAAAGTGCTAATGCCTTCAGCTGCCAGCGGGGCACCTGCAAATTGTCAAGAAGCAATGTACCAGTCAACCGCTCTTGCCGATCAGACAGTACAAGTTTTATGTCAAGCTGATGAAGAATTCTAATGCTATGGCAAGGACAATTTCTAACCCAAGAGACTTCAAACTACAAAACATTAACTACTGAGGCAGGCATATTGGAGGTAAAAGATACAAACTCAACTCGAAAATATGAGAACAACACATCAATTAAGCCAAGATTCATGTCAAGCAATGCTGTATACTCAAGACACTGGATGGAACACAATTTGCCACTCATTCCAAATTAGCTATAATGACCATATTCTGATGGCTTAATGGTGAAAAACAATATCACTCCTGCAAATCACGAAACTCCTGGAAAAGTTGGCGCTTTGTCCAATTGGTTGAAGCTTTTATGCTCATGCAAAATTTTACTGCATGGAAAATACATTGCCTACTAAATCTCAAATAATAGCTGAGGTAGCCATATCAGAGATCATTCACAAGTGGAGAGCAATATCTTTCTAACCTTTCAACCATGAAATTACTGCACCTTGGAGGTAAACTCTTGACGTTGTTCATGCTTGATCAAGATTTTGCACACAAATTCGGCCATCTTGGATTGCAAACGATGTGTAATGGTAAAAATCTACCCCATCTTTTTCCATGGCCTGCAGACACACTAAATTTCTTTGCACATGCATTTTCGGAACCATAACTGCTGTATCCCTAAATCAAACTGAACTCTCTAATTTTTTTAGTTCGACATGGACTGCAAACTGGCCTAACCAACACCATCCACTCCACTGCAGACATAATGGGCAGATATTCAAGTGACGGTGCCCCACAGTGCTGAAGTCAGTCTTTGGTTTGCATTCTGTCTTGTCAGGAGAATTCCAAAATCTGTTCCCTCCCTTTTTTCCAATGCACGGGTTTTTACAGACAGCGCCTAATCAACTTTCCCAAGCTGACTCTCTATTTTAGAATAAAAGTATTAAACTGGTAACTAATTCAACTAGCGTTTGTTCACATTACTTACTGGGTGTACAGTCCGGCATTCAGGGCGGAGTCCGAGAAGGAACACGAGGTGAAGTAACACTGAGGAAAGGAGCAGACAGAATCCCCAGACGCCATCCCTAGACGCCAGGGCCCTCAGACAGCAGAAATTGCAGAAACACCAAGAAATCAACAGATAGATTTGACTAGTGCCCACAGTGGATGAATCACCTACCCACCACAAATATTACATAACAACACAGTGTAATCGGAATCAACGTTTAAAATTTCACTACACGCTTGAGGAGCAAATAAAACGCGAAATTTCGGTACCTAAAATTTTCTGCAAAGGCGCCCCGTCCATGAAAACCGCAGTATTCAGTCGCCTCACCCGACGTGACGCTCACATGGGCGCATTACAGTAAAGATAATACGCTGGAGTAGGTTTTGAAGCAAGACCTAGATATACGTGGCGGCAGTGGTGGCGGCATGCAATGGTGCACGAGTATAATCATGCAGTATACAGAATATAGATGTAACTAGGGCATATGGGTCCATGCCGCTCAACACTATAAATACTGGAAGGAATAAAAGTCTACGTACCTTAGCATGGTGACAGAGCTAGCTTCCATCCCATTAGTGACATGTTGTAAAAGCTGAGAGATACTAGTCAGAGAGGGACATGCGGCAGGTAACCGAGAATTAAACGCCATGGTTTTCTCAAGATGAACTCATACTTGCGCCCAGACGTTCAGGTGAGGAAAACGAAGAGGGCCTGATCTAAACAGACGGGGGATTTTATCTCCCAATTGGATCCCACCCTCAATCACTCGCCCTCTCTCTTTCTCTTCCGTGTCTTTCCCTCTTAACTGACTGCTTCACTCTTTCTCTCTCTCTCGCTCTCTCTCTCACTCACTCTCTCTCTTTCCTAGACAGATCCGAGATTGTGACTATGACGTAACACCACACAGATGAGACCAGACATAGTGTTTTACCTCCATGCTGCCTGCTTCAGCCCCCAGCCTATACCCCTGCAGACTGTCTGACTGCACACATGCCATATATATGACAACCTCGTCGCCCCTTTCTAAATTTCAGTCCTAAAAATCCAGGCGCGTTCACTCAGGAATCACAGTTTTGCATAAACATATGTATATTTGTGGTGCGCCGAGAGAAACCCCCAAAGATAACCTGTACTAAGTGCAACCCACTCTTAACCCCACTCTACAACAATAGGGTTATGCTCAGAACAGTCAAGTCAAGGAGCTGGTAACACAAAAATGTATTTATCCACACGAGACCGCTAAAACTTCACCGATGTATCTAAGTGTGACATACTTCGCTTTACACCATTTCAGTGATGTAACTTTCCTTTAAACTACACTATATCCCGGTTGAAAAACGAAAAGAAAACAAAAAATCATCAAGTTTGAGAAATGAAGTAATAAAATAGGCTAGACGTCTGTTCCTAGACATATCTGACTAGCTTACAGCCAGAGTTAGTGCAGTAACAGGCCTGTGTTGTGCAAATATCTCCCCATATTACAGCATAGCATGAGCTGATGCCAGCCATCACTCTGTATGAACTGGGCCAGAAAAACTAGGTCAGTCTACTATCGAAAATTCTCTAAAAACTGACAAAAACCAAACGATATTTCGACTTATAATTCGACTATCTCAAACTCTGTATCAGAAATTGCTTCTAAAAGTGCAAACTATAAATAATTGTCTAAATATCACTCTAAATTTGCACAAACTTGTTACCAAAATTCATTCACGTCTGATTAAAGTTGAAGAGTACAAGCTCAAAGATATTTCTGTACATATATGATGTGCTTTGACAGATACCTATATGAATAACCACGGGCACATTAAAACAATGCCATGGCAGACTTATTAGTCTCACCCTCAGGTCTGGCAGACTGTCTGCGTTGAGCTTTATACTGACACAGCATACGTGCCCTACATTTTGGTTTTAAAATTTGTTATTTTTTGGCAAAGAAATGTAAATTTTGTTTTATCTGAGGAACACAACTGAATTCAAGATTACCAATCCTGATATGAGAGAGGAAATCTGTAAACATTTGTGATCTGATAAGGGTTAATTACTTGTGGCGGATTTGTGGAATATTATTTCACAAAGAGCAAAGCTTAACTCATCTAAGTGATGTTCTGGAGCTAATGTAAAAATCACCATGTATAGCCAATATGTGAGCATCAACCACTAGAACCAATATGTGAGCATCAACCAACAGAACCAATATGTGAGCATCAACCAACAGAACCAATATGTGAGCATCAACCAACAGAACCAATATGTGAGCATCAACCAACAGAACCAATATGTGAGCATCAACCAACAGAACCAATATGTGAGCATCAACCACTAGAACCAATATGTGAGCATCAACCACTAGAACCAATATGTGAGCATCAACCACTAGAACCAATATGTCAGCATCAACCAACTGAACCAATATGTGAGCATCAACCAACAGAACCAATATGTGAGCATCAACCAACAGAACCAATATGTCAGCATCAACCAATAGAACCAATATGTCAGCATCAACCAATAGAACTAATATGTAAGTATCAACCAACTGAACCAATATGTGAGCATCAACCAACAGAACCAATATGTCAGCATCAACCAACAGAACCAATATGTCAGCATCAACCAACAGAACCAATATGTCAGCATCAACCACTAGAACCAATATGTCAGCATCAACCAATAGAACTAATATGTAAGTATCAACCAACTGAACCAATATGTGAGCATCAACCAACAGAACCAATATGTGAGCATCAACCAACAGAACCAATATGTCAGCATCAACCACTAGAACCAATATGTCAGCATCAACCACTAGAACCAATATGTGAGCATCAACCACTATAACCAATATGTGAGCATCAACCAACAGAACCAATATGTCAGCATCAACCACTAGAACCAATATGTGAGCATCAACCACTAGAACCAATATGTGAGCATCAACCACTATAACCAATATGTGAGCATCAACCACTATAACCAATATGTGAGCATCAACCAATAGAACTAATATGTAAGTATCAACCAACTGAACCAATATGGGAGCATCAACCAACAGAACCAATATGTGAGCATCAACACATATAACCAGTGTGGCCATTAATGTGTATAGCCAATATGTGAGCCTGAAGATTTATTAAGTGTGACCATCAATGTGTATAACAAATATGTGAGCCTGAAGATATATTAAGTGTGACCATCAATGTGTAAAACAAATATGTGAGCACCAACATATATAACCAACATGTCAACAAAAATAACCAGTCTGACCATCAACATAGATGTATATAACCAATATGTCACCATCAACATACATAAACAATATGTGACCATCAAAACATATTTATTTCTTTATTTATTTGACTAGTGTTTCAACACCATAGTCTAGGCTTTTCTCCCTCCTCTATGAAGATAGTTAGGTTTATTGCATAAAGTTGAAGCAGCAAGAGCTTGCACTGGGGCAGTGCTTTAACCATCTGAGCCAGTGAGGCAAAATATAAAGCCATTGCAAGGTTTAGCACGCATTTATGAATGTTGCAAAAGAAAAATGAAAAAGAAAAAACAATCGTGCTAGGGTTTTCCTGAATGGCGACATGCAGGCAGTGTCAATTCTCAGTGAAAACTGCTTAGGGATATTTGACACATAGAAAAGTCCCACACATAAAGTCCCACTGGAGCATAATTGTGCACTATAGAGATTATAATTAAGAATAGAGAGAGGTGCACATATTTAACCCTAAAGAGAGGTCATTGTCCTCTGAAGGGTTATATATATTATAATGATATAAGCAAACCTGTGGAAAAAATAAGCTATTAGCTAATAATAAGTATAATATCCTCTATTATCTTAGTCAGTTTACAATAAATCCATTCTTTCCCCTAGTCTTCACACATTTATGCACATGCATAGAAAAACGAGGAATTTTCCAGCAATTTGCTTTTTGTCAATATTTTTTTTATTATTACTATTGTACAATGTAAAGTTATGACTTTGGTTTATGCTGTCTGGTGGAACATGTGTACAATTTCCCAAATTAAATATATGAGTGGCAAGGCCAGATTCATTACAATCATTGTACGTGGTATGTACTATAATTGTTTTATAAAACCTTTTTGCATTATAAAACCTTTTTGCATGTTTGCAAGGTATTCAAGCATATTCTGTAGGCGTTTTTCTGTGTTGATAGAAAAAATTATACTTTTTGAAGCCATGAAATTGGCCAATCCAGCCAATGTAATTTTGTCCTGAAAGTTGCTCTTTTATATGCGAAAAGGTTGAGGAATATGGGGATGTAAGTAAATAGGTATGCTTGATGTTTTACGTCGTACTTAACAATTTATGATGACAAGAAACACCACTCTAGGAACATCTAGTTATCAAGGGGAAACATCTTATAGAGTCCGTAACAACAACAACAAAAAATGTGAAATTCATCAAAACCAACCTTATCATGCATTATCATGGCTAGTAAGGCTTTCAACAAAATTCAACTGTGAACCAAAAAACCAAAGATCGACATAAATGATGTGCAGTCATACATGGACATGGCCACTAATCACACTGGGTAAGGGGAGACAATCCTGTGTAGGTTAGCCCCCTTGATCCACTCAGTATGTCCGTGGTGAGAAGAGGAGGGAATATTTGACCTGCTATTAGCTTGTGACTCCTTCCGTCATCAAGAGGTTAATTCCTCGAGGGTAAATTTACCGGAAAGCTTATGCTAACAGGTCAACAGCGCTTTGATGACTGTCACAAACTGCAAAACACATGTGAGTAGGTACGGTGCAAGATGAAAACTTAGGAAAATATGCTAATTGTGATTATAAACATTCTATCACCTTCTACAAAATGCACAAGCTCATGGTCTCACATTTGTCATGTAAATAAAGCTACATGCTGCTTGACCATTCACTACGTGGGCTTTGGTTCCATGGGCATTGCTTTAGCTGAAAGCTTGTTTATTTTCCAAAGAGTGATGAACTTGGCTACTTTTCTAAACGACATTCCCTTAAACATACAGGTATCACCCCAGTGAGTAATCCATAGTTTAGTTTACATAAATTTACATTTTGGAGTCAAAATATTACAGTGGTTGAAAATCTTAAAAATTAAATCACTTGTTGTACAGAATTGCATTAATTTTTTTCTTGCCCACGGTAAAAACTGAACGCTAATATTCTGGTAACTACGTTAATACACCCCCTAATTCACAGGAACTTTATAATGAAATAGCTTCCTAAAATTTGAAATGTGAAATCTAATTTGAAACCGTGTGCAGCCATTAGAAGAAAAACATTGGTATGACATATCACAGGTGCTACAAATGAAATGTTACCCTCTCTGAATACGTTTTATAAAAATAATTTTTGTCAATCCCAATAATGAGTAACCAGAAGAATATCCCATTTGGATTAGTTTCTGAATATTCCACAGATTCCCAGTTAAGCCCTCTGTCTCAACCGATTGTTAAAGGCCTCACAGATAGATGACAAACGAGATGACAAACATATAGTATTCAGAAAGTATTATTGTAAACGATAATACTGTTCATCCATTTTCTAAAACAAATGACATCTAAACCTGTCTAACGTATAATGAATCAAAATAAAAATATCTTCACGTGAACGCATAAAAACATGAATAACACTGATTATATGCGTACATCCAAACTCAAAAATAATAAAAAGCGAAAAAAGATGTTGTAAAGTGTAGGGTGCAGTTTTGATACTGAGGTAGAGGACATGACTTCCGTTCACTAGAGAATCTGCTTTTCACAATTAACATCCGAGAAGCCTGTTAACGACAAAAAACAACAGCACCCTAAACTTTATAATTCCCAAACAAACATGTCAGCATCTGAGGCCGCTTGCACAAAGCCACTACATCTTAAGTTGACTGCAACTACCATTGCAACAAATGTTTTTAGCATAAGTCGAGATGGTAGTTACCATCAACTTCAGCCTACAATCGCTTTGAGTAAGTGGCCCCCTGGTCCTTTTGTCAAGAATGTACAGTGGACAGATATTATTTTTGCTTCAGATATCTGTTATTTAGGTAAATTAAGCTCTGAATATATCAATGAGATATCATCATTCAAATGCAGCACGGATACAAATGACAGCTCACAAACTGTTTCATCAGGAACTTCCCATTTCACTTACAATTTCATTCTGCTGGAAATCATATACTGAGCATGATAAAAAATTTTATTCAAGGGGAGATAACTCCAGAACACATCTTCCACAGTTTGCACCAGTGTCTCCATAAAATAACCTATCTTTTGAGTGTTAAAACAGAATAAAATGCATTTTTTGTGCAATAGCAGAAAGATGAATTTGAAAATATAAATTCTTCACAAAGAATTCAGCTCATTTGATTACCGATTGCTTTTTCTATATTGTTATTTTATGTCATACTACTTAATGTTTCACTCAAACACTACTGCAGCCAGATTTAGCAAGTGGAAAGAATGGAAGAAGCCCTGGGGAAAGCCTCTAAGCTTTAGTGGGTAAATGAAATTTACGGTTTTACATAGTTAGCAATTAGAGACCAAACAACCACTGCTCCACTCAGAAATTAAATTGCATTTTCTAATATTTGAGATGTTATCAGCATTAAATTGTTCAAACACACATTACAAGCAGCCAGGATAAACTGTGCAAATGTTTGATGATGTTATACCAAGCATTGAAAATTTGATCTAACAAATAATCCTTAAAGCTTAAAACAAATTACTGACTCGATTTTCTTAGATCAAAATTTGCTTTTAAAGTTTCTTCACATTTTCGCACATTGCCATACTTATATGGCAAGGAAGGCTTAACTCCCCTTTCTTATTGTTTTTTCATTCATTTCGTTTTCCATTCAATAATAGTTGCTTTGTCAGTATAGCCTTAACACATACACAGACATATACATGTACACATGAAGGTGAGATGACCACAAGCACTGAGAAATTTTCAATCTAATAAAAGCTAAAGTTCTGAAAATAACAGACATTTAAACAAGGCTTACCTTCTTAGCTGCTTTAAAAAAAAATGGCATTAATGTTTTGTTTTTTTTAAAAAGAATCTGCACAAAAAGATAAATCGTATTCATCTTACCTGCTGTTCTCTCCAGGGAATGAATGTGAGGGCGATGTCAAGGTGTCATGAGATGACGTCATGGAGGTATGAGAAGAAAGTCGCGATTTGGAGGCAACAGTCACATCTGTATGAAGTGTCCCTGCACTATCAGTTGACATTCCCGGCGCAACAAACACAGGAGAGTCTGGTGTCAGGGGAGTTAACCCAGAAATAAGTGCTCCTGGGGGTGCATTGACAGCTGCCACAAGACCCCCCATAATTAATCTAGCACTTGAGGGCCTATGTGACAGCTTAGTGTTTGTGGTCTGTGAGTTTGGCACTGAGGATACATTAGGTATGAGCATCCTGCCCTGGTTGCCCACACCATTCCTCTGTGAGTTTGAGTCCAAGCTCCCTTGGGAAGAGTTCGACACTGTCCTGTAGAGGTTGTTGCCTGATTGCATCGTCCGCAAGACTCCCGACGTTGAGGTATCAGACATGTCGACTGCCGTGCTCACCAATGAGGTCCGGGCTCCATCTGTGTCGCAAGGTTCCGCTGAGGTCTGGTGAACGTCTGCTGAGGTCCGCTGGAGGTCGGCTGAGGTCGACTGAGTGTCTGCGGGGGAGATGCCCATGAAGGCAGTGCCTGGAGGTGCTGAGGTCCGCAGTATGTCCATAGCCCGCTTCTGGTCGGGCTGTGTGGGCTGGGCACGGCTTTCCGAGGCCGAGGTAGATACGGTCACATTATGGTGCACGGTCGATGTGGACGTGACAGAGCCAGACAAAGCCGCGGACAACAGTGAGTAACGCGGCTTACGTTTGCGCGAGGTCCCGTCAGATCGGCCGATGCTCTTCTTTGAGAAGTCATGAGGTTGAGATGATGTGTGGGCCAGGACATTGTCTAAAGAGGCAAGAGGTACTTGTAGAGGAGGGAAGTGTGGGGAGTGAGGGGACACACTGTCGTGGACCCCCACGGGAGACTGCCATATTGCATGTGAAGAAGGCCCAGCCATCATGAGGGTCAGCATGGGGGACTGGTGCCGCTGTAGCAGCACCGGCGGTGCCTGTATTCTGTGAGGGAGGGTCGGGCTGGCCGTGGTGCCGTGTGACGGCGAGGAGTAGCGATTGGGCGGAAAGACCGTGGGTGAGGCCGTGTCGGTCATTCGCTGAAGGACAGGAGGCTCAGGTTCAGAATATCCCAGGCCTGGTTCCGTCTTTGGCACTGCCAGACCAAAACTGTGGTTTGACGGCTGAACGTAATTGGAGGTAGAAAACGTCTCTTGGTTTTGATGCGGAGTGAAGCGACTGGAATTTGTGCCATGTGAAATATCGACACGTTTATCCTCAGACTTCCAGTTTGTATGATTATCACTGGAGGACAAGTTCATAGGAAGGTCATCTTTGTTGTCTGCCGACAACACATGGCTGAACACCTTTGAGTCCTCATTTGACCTTGACTGACCTTGGTTTGCTGTCTCGAGAAGCTGGTCATCTGACAACAACGGACTGCTGTTCCTCCTGGAGAGCTGATCCGAGGACTCGGAGTCCGTGGACAGAAGCCGCTGACTGTGCAACTTGTTCAACTCATCTTCTGTCAGGAACTGATCAGCTGTCGTTGGCCCCTTTTTCGGTTTTTTTGGAGGTGGCATGATCATGAAAGTGAAGGTCACATCTGTACGGTTGGGAAAACTGCCTGTTGACAATGAAAAAAAAAAAAAACACTTCCCATTAATTTTTATTGTAATTTCTGCCAGTGATTAGTAAATGTCTACATCTACCACTGGATATTATGTAATGCAAGAAGAGTATTGTTAATGAAAACTAAATACTAGATTTAAAAATATTTATTAAATTATCTGCTATCTGTTGGTGAACTTTTACCTATGAACATGGACCATTCACTCCACAAGAGGATTGAGTGCAAGAAAACATAAACTTTTTACACGTGTTGTAGAATCTATGAATTTAGGCTTGTTTATTGTTGCTTATGGACATTAGACATGATGGACATATGGACATTTTCATCCATTAGTCATGTTTTTACTCGGGGTGCAGGAAACTAGTGAGATTCAGCAGGAAACCAGCGGATTCAGCAGGAAACCAGTAGGATTCAGCAGGAAACCAGTAGGATTCAGCAGGAAACCACTTTATTTTGCCAGGGATGTTACCTGATGTCTCTACTGATGATAAAGTGCCATCTGGATACATAAGTCTATACACCACACTTCATTGGTCAAAAGAGATGTTCTTTTATTTTTTTTTCGTCTTCAAACATTATAATCTTTACGTTTTAAATCTACTTTGGTAAAAGATCTTCAAACACAAAAAGGAGTATTGCTGACTGAAAAATAGAATCTAGGTACAATTATCTTTGAGTATCTCTGAGCTAGAGATTGTATGATCAAGTTGTGAGTTTTCACAGCTGAGAGATAATTAGTTTTTATCTTTACTATCAAATACTGTTGTCACTGAAGTTGCCAACCAGTGCCAACCCTCTGTAGGTTTTGAGCTGGGTGGTAGTCAACTTAATAAGGACTTTATTACTGGATTATCCCAAGTCTAGACAATCAGAAACTTCAAACTTATAACGGCATGTTCAACAACACAGACATGTTGTTTAACTGTCACCTGCAGGCTTTACTCATGCAGACACCAAGGTGAAAATGTTCTCTAATTAACATGAAATTTAATACAAAACTCAGCATCGATCATCCAACATAAATCCAAAACACTGATATTCACAATTTACATGTCCTTTGCAGACTGTTCTTTTGTCGAACATGTACAAAACTTCCTAGTTAGTATTACTCATAGTTTTCATCTATTCTTGTTCATTTCCCTATACCTTCTCAATTTCTGTAGCCACGCCTTCAAGCAGCTGAAATGCTTTTTTCAGTTTTAATGTACAGTTTTAGCAAATTCCAGAGTCTAAATCCTATCTTCAGATATGTTCAACTTTTCTGTACATATTATTTATCATCATAAAGATTTACCTTCTTAATCTACATAGAAAATACAGTCATGATTTTTATAGATACTAAACAGAACAGTGCCAAACCTTGCCTTAACCTAAGAGGAAGGTGGAAAGGGGTTAATTATGGAAAAAATGGGAATTCAAGGGAAATAACTCTACTAAGAATCTGTTGCAAAAGGTTCATAGCCATTCATTCAATTTGTGCAACATCCTCCTGAGCATATATGAAAACTTTTCTATAATTAGATGTTGCTCAGCCCTTTGGTATTTGTTTATATGTAAGGATCAAACTTTTCCCATACCCATTTTTATAACGGTACCTTTTTTGTACCAAATTAAAATTTTCCTGGTTATTATTTAAGAAAGTTCCTTTATTAACAAAGAAATATTAGAACTATACGTCTAATTTATCATAAAATTATATTTTCATGATGTGGAGAGAAGTACACTTGAATAAAAATTTACCACTGACAGGCTGCCACAATACTCTGCCTACTGTGTTACCTTCTATGAATTAGTTATTTATTTGTTCGTGACTGCTGAAGCAACAATGTGTTAATAAAAACTAAGCTTAATAACAACTCTGTTTACATAAAGTGTTAATTGCTGACAATGTTTCAATGAAAACATTATATCAGTCTGATGAGACATGGATGGAAGGCAGAATGAAAATAATTGTATAAAACAATCCGTCAGCAGAAGGTAACGCATAACAACAAATATATATCTGTATATACTAAAGGCTTGACAATAAACACATCATGTTTTTAACGAATGAGGTGAAATGTGAATAAATGTTTTTCTTAAGAGCATCATCAAATAAATATTCTTAAATAGCTGCCACAGTTCTATGTTAGCAACATCAATGCCCGGTTTTCTCCCAACATAATGCTGGCTGCCGTTGTATAAGTGAAATATTCTTGAGTATGGCGTAAAACACCAATCACATAAATAAATCAAATAAATCATATAGTTAATATCTTTATACAGATCTGAACATGTGATAACAGCAGGCTTTTATTTATGAGGCTGTATATAAATGTATTAATAGCACTTACATTCCACATGTGTATATATATATACACACACACACATGCACACACACACACACGCACACACACATGTACATTAAAGGGTTTGGGACTACAAGGTGATTGACCTTTGACATTTCAAATTGACAGCCAATCACATTGTGGCTACCTAACAACATTGCTTAAACTTTTTTCAGCACCAGTATGTTTTGAGAATTGTAAAAAGTATACTGCTTCATGCTAAAGTGAATTACACTAAAAATCATTACACCGAAACAAAATTAACCAGACACAAGTATTACAAACATAAACATCTGCCAGTATCCCTGTCTTTTTTTTTCTTCTCCTATTTAATCAATACACATAAAACCTTATACCAATTTTAGCTTTCCTGCAGGATATATTCATAATTTCACATTAGTCTATCACTGACTAAACATCAGATCCGAGTATCAGAAATGAAGAGGAGAGCATCAAATCCCAACTGGCTGCTACACATGACTGGCTATTTGTCAGACACACAAAGAATTACCTACATGCCCAGCTGTGGTGTCCTGAAACTGCCCCAGTGGCCCGCTGCCCTTATTCATGCTGCTGTACTGCCTGTCTTTCTTTCACCTGCCTTGAGGTTGTAAGGTCAACCCCTGGCAAGCTTGCCAGGACACAGTTCACAGCTGTCCGTCAGGATATCGTGCACACAAAAAAACTGGACAGTATATTTTTTACCTATGTGAGGCCCTGCAGGGGAGCTTTGCAGCGGAGTGGTGTGACTGACTGCCCCTTGCAGCTAGTAACTATTAACACTCCACAGCATGCAATCAAACTGCATCCTGTCCCAATAAGTACATTTGTTTTGTTTTTTTGGTTCTTTTTTTTTTAGTATACCAAATTTTTCTCTTTTTTTCACTATTGTGTTTTACCTGATTAGCAGGAGTAATTTCTTTCCCTAATTCAAGCTTTTGTTTCACATAATTGTCCATGTTCTAAATGACGATTAGTAAAAACTGCCTTTATAAGAGAAAAAAAATCAAGAATTTCCATCAAATAAACCATAAATGTATCTGTGCAAAGCTTTCAATGTGTCTGGTATTTTCCTACTGAATGACACAATTACAAGACACAATCCCCCAAAACTGGGATCTAGGAGACTTTACTGAACTAGTATTGCTCCACATATTCAGTTCTTACAAACCATGGTGAGTAAGATCTTAACACCTGGTCACACCTGACAGGTATTGTGTTGTTCAGGTTGAGGTTTGTCAATTGGCATTGTATGGTTAACAAGAGCAGAGTCCAGTTTGCCCTTACTGAGCCTCCTTGTATCTATAGAGAGCAGATGAAAATGGCCCTGGTCAATCAGCCAACCACTGGCGGAGGTTCCCCCGCTATATAGGTAGATATACATAGTGCTAGATAGAGTAAACACGATATACATATTGACCTGTTAAAAGAGGGTACAGGCAGTGAGCTTGTGTCCAGTATAGCCAGTCCTGACCACAGCACTGCTGCTAACTAAGGCAGACTGCGTGCTGACCCAATGTGACCTCTGTGAGGTGACCTGCTTTCCCTCAGTCAGGAGCATCTATGGGTCAGTGGGGCAAGCCTAACTCACCTTGTCTTCCCATGACCACATCCCCCCTCCCACTGTCAGGACAACTTACCCCCTCCCCTCACCCACACTACTCCCCACTCTCACCAGTCACATCCAGTGCTATACCAGCCCGGGACAGAGTGGGCAAACCTGGAGGGGAAAAATAGAGAGAGAGAGAGAAAAAAAAAAGAAAAAAAAAAGCACACAGAAAAGTCTGAGAAGTATTGCAGTATTGACATCTGCATGAGAAACAGCTGCTAATCAGATTTAAAAAAAGGCGTTTACAATATTTCTTTCTCTTCACTTCCCTACCACATACGCCCTTTACAAGAGAGGCTTATCCCAAATGACTTTGCCTCTACTCCCTTCAACATAAAAAAAAACAAAAGCTGGACATTGTTATTAAGGGCAGTCATTAGCTACACTATCTAATTTACATATCCAATTAGGCCATGCGTGCACAATTACATAGAAATGCTACCCAGCATTTTTCTCCATGCTGCAAAGAACTGACCTATCTCACCATCATTTCATTCAATGTGTGATGAATCAACTCACCTATATGTACTTGTGCTGGTGTCAATTTATTGTTCACCCAGCTGGTCAATGACACAGCCCCGAACCATAAACATCTCTCAGGTAGCTGCTTAGCGGACTTATTACCAGTAACGGCAGCATTGCTGTACGGCATATGAACAGTATTATATAGCCAGTCTTGACTACATGCACTTTCACAGCAGGATTCAGCAGGACACTTCTCTTGCTTATTTTGATTACATAATGGCAAATTAGGCATTCTCCAGCAATTCCATTCATGGCAGTTTGCAGCTGGTCTCACAGAAATGAATGCAGCATCAAAATATAGAAGTAGAAAAGAGTTTTGTCTTGTCCGTTTCATGTCAACGTATTTGTACTTTGTACATACATTTAGTGCTATCTTTTATTTACATGCACCCTTGGTAAAACTATCTCTTTGGATACCCACGAGTGAAACACATTCCTTAAACAAGATTCCTTACCTTTAACAGGTTTGAAAGACTAGATAACAAATTTAGCCATAAATACTATCAGATATCAAGTCAATGTAGTAAATTTTCGCCTCACAGTAACGGCATACCGTTGCTAAGGTCTGATCATTGATTGGTTAAATCTGCCTGAGAGAAAGTGTGTGAGAGAGGGAGAGAGTGCCGGACAATGCACAAGCTATGTGTGTGGTTGGAGCGCCGGCGAGTATTTATATGTGTAAGGTCAACCCTTGCAATTCCCCCCCCCCCCCCCCCCCCCCCCCCACCCACCCCCTACATCTCGCTGTCCAACAATAGAAGTTTGAGGGCAGTGAATGCTGTGGTCAGCATGTGTGATAGTGTACACAGAGCTTAAAACAGGGTATCTCCCAGGGCATTGGCCAGGCAGATTGGAGTCTGACTCATTAAAACACATAGTCAGTTATCTGACCTGATTACTGACCAGTCCAGAGCAGACTTCAAATCTGACCAAGAGCTATATGCACACCCTGCATTCTCCTCTTGACCTATAACTAAGGTCCAGTGTAGCCATAGAGATAAGGGCAGTCTATGCTTAGCATGCACTCTGATCTGCACCCACCACCCAAACTTTTCCTTTTATGCCACCCCCACCCCCCACCCCCCAATAAGGTTCTCTCGCTAAATACCCTCTACTCTCACATCTGCAGTTTGATCCACTTTTTTTTTTTTTACCCCGACATGACCTTCTAATAAACTGTAAGTTTAGTCTGATTTTATATATACGTTTCTCCTGTCTGTGATATTTTATCCACCCTGATTCTCTTTGAACACCTTTACACCATTCATGTACATGTATATCCAGACTCCAGTGCAAATCCATCAACCTATATCCTTGTAGAAACAAAATATGCGGATGAGTAGAACACTTCACCCTCATGATTTTCCATTCCCACTTCACCCTATCTCTCCTTGTTGCCGTACGGTATGTACATTTAATTCAACTGCATGGCATGGATTCAAGAAAGAGATCTTTTACTGATGTCGAAACTTAAATTCCACATACAAAAAGTTTAAATTCTGATACCCGTATTCCTCAACCTTTTTCGCTTTTGAAAGAGTAACTTTCATTTTCATTCACGGACCTATTTTATTTGATTTTCGGAAACAGAACTACAGTGGTTTGGTTGTTCCATTTCAGGGCTTCATAAAAGAATAAGCTTATCGCTCTACACAGAATAACGCCCTCTGAATATGCGTGAATAAACACCTTGCCTTAGATGCAAAAAGTTTTAGAATCACAGCGGATTTATCTTAAAATAACACCATTTACTTATTCACACATGTTGACTCATGGGCTACAAAAACAACACCCTAAATACAGTTTCAAAGTTTGTCTGAAGTGAGGTCAAAACTGGCTTAATGGGATCAGCCACTGAACTCCAGAACACAAAATCATTTGGCTATATGTTTATTTATTTGACTGGTGTTTTTACACCGTAATCAAGAATATTTCACTAACACTATGGCAGAATTTTAATATGTGTTGCAAGTTTTCTACTCTATCTCTGCATCATGTTCTCTGCACCCCCCCCCCCCCCCTCTCAAACATACATCTTGCTTTTGCACGTGTTACCCAGTTATAAGTAGAGCTATTCCTTTGTCCAGTGCACATATGGTGTTTTATCCTACAGCCTTCCTCATGACAGTACAATAGCTCCCCTTCACTGGACCCCAGAAAACTATGTTCACCTTAAATGACCCCAGTCCAGGCCAGCTAACCTACTTTTGACCAGTCATGGACTGACCGACTATACAGTTTCCCCCTCCCAGCCCCTATAGTCTTCCCCCTTGACCCCAGAACAAGCCGGTCACTCTTGACCATAGCTGCATCTCTCTCACACAACTTGATATCTCCACACGCGGACTCTGATGATTATATGTATATATGTATTCAAGTCATAAAAGGTCCTTCTTCATCCATTTCTGTATGCACTGTCAACCTTACGATGCCTGTACATATGCATGCCTATAATATGTTTATATATACACGCAATTCTTACTCTTTTATTACAAATGCACTAATATTGAAAAATGTACATACATTTAACAAAGAAAAAGTTTATTTCTCTATACATGTAGTATTGTTTTTTTTGTTGTTGTTGTTGATTAAGTCGTAAAGCAGCTATGGTGCTTGATCTTTTGGACACATGGGGTGTGGGTTCAAATCTGGTCTTGGGCATGGTATCTATTGATTCCTCCTATCTCACAGTTTGTTGGGCCGTGGTGACAATGAGAAGTGGACAATGCTCCTGAGGTACAGTTTGCACACCTTAACGTTCATCTAAGATCACTTTTGTTCCACCAATGTGATGTTTATGCATGAACACCACGTGAGAATGTTACTCTGCAACCTTCCAGGGGACGATGGTTTACATCACCATCGTTTTTAAGTTGGGTACAAATAAATAATCCCCAGCACGTGTATAGTTACTAGCTCTTAGTAACAGGAAGTTCATTCAAAGTAAAGTTCCAACCATTTATATCCTGGTATATTAAACTTTTGTTAAACCATTATGCGAATGGTATCTCCGGAAATTGGGAGTTATCTTGCACAAAGGCGAGAAAATGAAACCAGCATCGTGGGTTCAGAGGGTATATTAATGAAAGACTGTTCCACTCTATTTCCTATTCATATCAGATCGCATCACTAAAAATCCTATATAGTTATACACATATATGCACTTTTCATCCTCGAATCTCATCTTATTTACAAACAGAAACTCCTTGCCTGTGCACCCAGCTTATCCCCTCCCACTTCCTGTCATGTGCCTTAGTGCAATCTACTTCAGACTACGACCCCAGGATGTCTATGATCCAACATTTCTAGTATTACCATTTTTCTTAATAGCCCACTTAAAAATGACAGATGACAGAAAAATAAAATAAATTTGAAAAAAAATACTAAAATAAAAAATCTGAAGTGCTTACACTCAATATCAGAATTGCACCTGTTAGCGTTCATTCGACTTGAGTCAATGTTTTTCGAGTTTTGCAAAAAAGATGTGTGATCTCTTCTCAAAGAGATTCTGACTAGATGTCATATGTGAAAACATTTTCATAAAAATAACCTGAACATAAATACTGGGGTATGTTGTCCATACTTCTGAAACTTTCACAGAAAAGTAATAAAAATTTGTTTTTATATTTTTATATTTTTCTCCTTTTTTTCCCTTTAGGCTATCTTTTCAAACTTGTCAAATGATGACAAAGTTGATTGCCAGTTGATATAGATAGCCATATTGTAAGCCATATACATATTAAAATCCACAGACCTACAGCGATTGTCATAATCACACATTACTGATAATTGAGGCAGTCAGAGATCAAAGCCAAGCATCGCTGATTTTTTTTTTTTTTTATCTTCCCTTACAAGCAGATGTATCTGCGCTGAGAAAGGCCTGTCACAGTTTCTGTCAGCCTGTTGTAAAAGTATACACAGCGCATACACATCTTCATTGCTGAACCCGAAAATTCAACATCAAAATATCAAACAGCATATAAACTTAATATCTGACACCTACACATAAGTAGATGACTTCTTCATACTCATACCTGTGATTTATGTGTCTTACATGTATATCATGTAGATCACACCTTGAAAAACAGGTATTTAACTGTAGTCTTGTTCACCTTGACATTAAAGTAATCGTCATTAATCTTGCCCAGGTTTATACAGAAGGACATATACAATACAAAGGTGATTGTAATGAGTCTCTTTCCTAGCATTTTTTTCCCCAAATGATCACTGCTGACTGCTGCGGTACCTTATTTGGCTTAAAGCTATGACTTGATAGCTGTAGCCTACAAAAGCTTTACCTTTAAAAAAAACAGTAAAGGACAAATTTTGCCATTTTTTATTTTTTGAAAAAAATATATAATTTAAGTAATCCATTTGACTGATGCTTCATGCTGCGCTAAAATCTACACATTCTTTGACAATGAAAGACCAGGCATATTTATGGTGGTGGAGAAAGGAAAAAGGGCAGATCTCCAACTGGATAACCACGGGAAAAAATCACTAGGTACCTGA
Source organism: Liolophura sinensis (assembly GCF_032854445.1). Lineage (NCBI taxonomy): Eukaryota > Metazoa > Mollusca > Polyplacophora > Chitonida > Chitonidae > Liolophura > Liolophura sinensis. The sequence continues at coordinate 32,118,948 of NC_088300.1, forward strand.
CAAACCTCTATGATACTGACAAAATTACAAATCTGTCCCAGCAAGACCTGGATCTGAACTCATGTGACAAGGAACATGGTTTCTATAGAGGAAGCGTTTAGACCATACACACAGTTTGAAGTTGGAGAATTCATCTTTCAGAGATCCATATTAAATGTTGCACCAACTGAAACACTATCGATGCATGTTAAAAGCTAAAGACACAGGCTTCTCTTGCCTTGTGTACGGCATACTGTTGAAAAGTGAGGGACATGAATATAAAATGTTGTAAAGGATCTTCTTTTTTCAGCTGGACTTTTAGAGCATTGTATGGAGAGGCTTTCTTTACGGATCAGGTATTCCCCATCATCATAACTCCTGCATACCTTATTTACATCAAGGGGGTTCTGTGGCCACGGCGTTAGCGCCAGCGTGGTGCATTGACCCAGCAGCCTCTCACCAATGCGGTCACTGAGAGTTGAACTCCAGCTCATGCTGACTTCCTCTCCGGTCGTAAGTGAGAAGGTCTGCCAGCAACCTACAGATGATCGTGGCTTTCCCGCTGGCTCTGCCCGCTTTCCTTCCACCATAATGCTGGCCGCATCGTATAAGTGAAATATTCTTGAGTACAGCGTAAAACATTAATGAAATAAACAAATAAATAAATATACACTGTACATTAATATTGTGAGTCGAATATGCATATGTAATAAAGCTTGACTTTTTACATCACAAGCTTCTGTGTATTCTGATTGCAGCTTTCTTTAGGTTCATAAAGAACAAAAAATGGCTAAGCAAGTCACAAAGAAAATAAAACTGAATCCCTTCATGCAGTCACTGTGAACATCAGGCCTGCAGCCTTAATCATTAAAAGTGTGACAAAGAGGTAAGCGTAATAGAGCATGAATTAGCAGGTATCATCAGCAGTGTTAGCTTAATACATTGTTATTTGCATCCCTTTCATAAGCACAGTAACAGACAATGTCAATCTGCTTTGATATCTGCAGTGACCCTTACAAATTTTTTCAAAAAATGGCTTATAATTTGTGCTGAACCTGTAAGATGTCAGAGAAGACACCTACAAAGCTTCAATCCAGTGAGACAATCTATTTTGAGAAGTCCATAAACATAAAAGCAGCCAAACTCTGCTGAAAATGTGTGAAACCATGTGAAGCTCAAACTTTTCAACTCATTGATTATCATCAATGCCCTACAAATTCTGAGAGCGAAGGTATCTACAAATTCCCTGTCTATTGCTGGGCTTGAACCCACACCTCCTGTGTCCTAACAACTGATCAAAAGCACCAAAATAATGTGATCAGTTTGAGCCTGCACCTCATGTGTCCTAAAAATTGATCAAAAGCACCAAAATGATGGGATCACTGAATTTGAAACAAAAAAAAAAACAGTCTGGAAAACTGTTTCATGATAGACAGGTTATCAAGTGGTAAACCTATGGCCCACCTGGTACCGGTGACTAATGTAAGATTGCGTTAGGATATCAGGCTATGATACCTTGTGAGATCAGATAAATGCAAGTGCAGTAGTCCTTCCAGAAACTATCTGGTTTTCTCCATTATATGTGCCATTTCCTCCAATACCTGTCTGGTTTCCTCCGGTAACTGTCCATTTTAATCCAGTAACTGTCTTTTTTTTCTCCAATACCTGTCTGGTTTCCTCCAGTAACTGTCCATTTTTAATCCAGTAACTGTCCATTTAATCCAGTAACTGTCCATTTTTCTCCAATACCTATCTGTTTTCCTCCAGTAACTGTCCATTTTCCTCTAGTATATGTCCATTTCTCTCCAACAGCTATCTGGTTTCCTCCAGTAACTATATTGTTATATAACCATAAGCCATTTACTATACTGACATACCACAGTAATATCCTTGACTACAGTGTTATCCCTATCTAAAAAATAATGTTATCAGGTTTTATATTTTAAAAAAATAGTACCAATCTAGCTAATGTTGTTAGGTTCTTTATAACAAATTTGCTGACTGCAGCTGTTATGCAACTACATGAAGTGTCCAGCCACTACCTGACTGGCCCCTCCTCATCCTACATTCAATAGTAAATATAATATTACACTAATTCCTTAACTTTTCATGTATGAAAGAGTAACTTACAGAGCAATTTATACACAATTTTCATTGACTTTAAAAACCAAACTACATAAGTTGGATTGGCTAATTCCAGGGCTTCACAAAAAGAATAATTTTATCAGTCTAAACAGAATAATGCCCTCAGAATAAGCTTAAATAAACCCCTTGCAAACATGCACAAAGGTTGAAGAATTACAGTAAACCAAAGTTACTTTATACCACGTGAAGTTGATTGGTGTGAGAATGTGTTATACACAAAAATCAAGCATGACAACAATTAGCAAAATAAAAATTAAACTGGTTTCACTGAGTGTTAGAGTTTTTTGGGGAGTGCTGGTTGGAGGTTCATGATTGTTCCTAACAGCTGATTTACCAGTCACTGAATAACTGTGCTTAGTAAAAGTTGCAATTATATTTGAGACCAATACCAGTGTAAGTATCACTTTAGGATGCCACAATATTTAACGCGACAAAGCCGTTGTTGTGCGCCTTGTTATGTAAATGTTTGTGCAGCGTTTGCAAACATCATGACAGCTATGACATATCTCTATGTCTGCATCAGTGACACCGGTACGAATAAACCGGACATGCTGTAACTGGAACAACAATACTAAGTACCCATGCCCGTAGATGCACGTGTATGCCCCAGATTTGGGTTCTGTCACAGCGCTGATTGCATGTAGTCAGGTATAAATGGTACATGGTAACTCAAATCCAGCAGAGGTCCAAGTACATTTATGGGTGCATTTCTCAGTTATAAAGAAGAAGCTGCATGAGGTGTCCTTCTTTCTTTGATTAACACACTACTATGTTAAACAACTTTTACCAATTCAACCGAACTGGACAAAAAAAGAAAATAAATAAAAAACAGTACACTTATGTCTACAGTACAGGATCAGTACATGACTAGCCTTTTGTCAGTACACAAAATACTCTTAGGACTTATACCACCTAAAATAAAATAAACAACATATAAGGTGTCATTCATGAATATAATAGCTTATTTGACAAGCCTACATATCCCTAGTATGGTAGTACATACATTTCATGAAGTACCAGTTTGCTGTGTGTTCACATATACAAATGTGATATATATATATATATATATATATATATATATATATATATAGGTACACACAGTAGCAGGTATGTCCACATATTCCTTTAATTTATGCAAATGTTTTCGCATGTTTTTTTAGCCCCATTCATATCTCTTGTGTAAATAAATGAGAATATTCTATTTCCAGCACTGACCAGCAGTCCTGTCGGACAAAATGGTGATATATGTCATCACGTTTATAGCCAGAAGCGCCAACTGCAGAAATAGCCAGTTAATGGGGTCAGTGCTGTTCACTGGACTGTGCTGCTCGGTCTATACTAGGTCAGGTGAGACTGGCTCATTAAGACAGGCCGGTCAAATGGTTCGCATGTCAGCTTACCTATACACCTGACAACCGATGTCAAATTCCCAATTCAGCGTGAACAGGCTATCCTTTACAGCAAATACAGATATTTACATGTCTGTGTACACCATCTGATTGGTCTGTGTACACCATCTGATTGGTTTGTGTACACCATCTGATTGGTGTTTTGTGCCACATTTGTTAGATTGGTGGCTTGCTTGTGAATTTGCATTCCTTATAACAGCATTTACATGTAGGTCATACATGTATCACTACACTGTCAAGTTCAAAAACACCTGACTACATATTATATGACAATAGCCAGGGTTATATTTATTTATTTATTTCATGTCCGTTTTGTGCCATACTCAAGAATATTTCACTGATACATCGGTGGCCAGCATTATGGGGGGTGGAAACCGGAGAAACACACGCCCTTCCCACATACAGCCGGAGAGGAAACCAGTATGAGCTGGACTTGAACTCACAGCAACCGCATTGGTAAGAGGCTACTGTGTCATTGTGCTGCTCTGATATTAACCTCCTCGGTCATGGAAGCCTGCCAGGCTTATAATATTGAAGGAAATTAAATGTGTAGTGCTCAAAGGAAACCACTGCACCCACATCAAACTCACACCAAGACAAACATACCTTATCAATGTACCTTATTACCACATAACCTTAACTACCCATTACTTACTAAAAAGAGTTCTACTCAAACATTTCTATTGAGATTTTCTCCAGAAAATCATTTTATTTCTTCCAAAATCTCAACTTCATTCCCTTAATTTTTCATGCAAGTTATGGTTACATGAAACAAACATTTATTTAGGGGTCAAACTGAACTGAATTCTAACATGGAACATGAATGCTTCCTGATTTTATGGCCTGCATAAAAAGTTTGAAGACTGCTACCTATGATCCCTGAGCCTTTCATATTTCTCTTAAAGGTTCATTTATTTATATTACCTGTTTGACTGGTGTATTAACCTATACTCAAGAATATTTCACCTATATGACATTGACCAGTGTTATGACGGGAGGAAACCGAACAGAGCCTGGGGGAAACCCCTAACCATCTGCAGACTGCTAGCAGACCTTCGCATGTACAACTTAGGAGGATTCCAGCATACCCCTGGACTTGAGCTCACAGCATTCGCATTGGTGAGAGGTTCATGGGTTATTGTGCTGCGCTAGCCTGCTACTCTCTCAACCACACTGGCCCGGCTTGAAATCAAACCAGGAGTGCACTGTGGTGTTGGAAAGGTGAAAGTGTCAGCCTCGTAAGCCAGAGAGCCTGGTTCAATTCTTTGTACCTAACATGAAGCTCAGTATAAGATTCAATGGGTCAGGTACTGCTATTAATGTCAGTGCTCTGTGAATGAGCGAAGTGTCATATCTGGTGTCTTAGGCATGGTGAGGTAGCGCGGTAAATATGTCAAGACTGAGACCAGCTTACTGCAGTAAAAACATGATCACCATAATAATAAAAAGCCATGTCACACCTCCAAGCAATCAAAACATATGATCAATCAAAATAAATTCTGTTATCATGTTCTACCTCCATGATACATGTTCATACACTGCAATATATGACCGTAATGTAATGGTCTTCTTACAAACTTCTCCGAGGTCAATGTCATTGTAACACCTGTTCTGTGAAATCAGAGAGTAACTGGGCACAGTTTGTCCACACCACACGTATGTACCAACACTGATATCGATCGGCAAAGCTTGTATTACGTGCATTCCCGTTTTGACGCTCTATATCCAGGCTGTAAGGCAGTCTGACATAATCACACTCTCCATGTCATTCATGTTATATAATGAAGGGCACAGTGACCCTCAGCATGCACTTAGCTCACGGCAATGTCATAGTCAACAACCCCAGGTGTAAATCAATGATGTTACAACGCAAACTGTAAATTAGTGAAGCAGGAGATTCACAGGCTCTGGGTCGCGAGATACTAAAATGATGTTTATTACTAGGTGAGGAGATATGCAGAGGCAATGTCAGCTTGTTGTCACTCAGCTGTCATGTTAGTCACTAAGTAGTAAGATACAACAATTGTGTTAGTCAGTACTGGTATATGACAGTAGTGAGTTAAAGCAGCTATGATACAAGAGTCAGGAAGGTTACTTAGTGATAAGATATAGGAGTCCTTCCAGTTAGTCACTTAGTGGTGAGATACACAGTCAGGTGAGTAACTTAGTGGTAAGATATGCAGTCAGAGGAGTCACTTAATAGTGAGGCACGCAGTCAGAGGAGTAACTCAGTGGTGAGATATGCAGTCATTTGAGTAACTTAGTGGTGAGATATGCAGTCAGGTGAGTCACTTAGTGGTGAGATATGCAGTCAGAGGAGCCACTTAGTGGCGAGATATGCAGTCAGGTGAGTCACTTAATGGCGAGATATGCAGTCAGAGGAGCCACTTAGTGGCAAGATATGCAGTCATTTGAGTAACTTAGTGGTGAGATATGCAGTCAGGTGAGTCACTTAGTGGTGAGATTTGCAGTCAGAGGAGCCACTTAGTGGCGAGATATGCAGTCAGGTGAGTCACTTCATGCGAGATATGCAGTCAGAGGAGTCTCCTGATGAGGCACACCGTCAGAGGAGTCACTTAGTGGTGAGATACGCTGTCAGGTCAGTCACTTACTGAGATACAGCAGTTCTGTCTGCACTTTAAAGTGACATACAGCTTTCCTGTTAGTCAGAACAGTTTCTGTACCCACAAACCTGACAGCATATAAAGGAAGAGTTTTTGAGTACAGTTCTGTGAATGCCAATGGATATGGTAAACAGGTTTTGACGCAGCTAAAACAGTTTGTGTGGCAGCTAGAACAGCTTCAGGACCCACATCACTGTGACAATGAAGTTATATATGACTAAATTCAATGAAATCCCGTCTTGTGACAAGTGGTGTGATTTAATTAAAAGTGAAAGATTTAGTACTCCATTTAATTACCTCACGGTGCATGGCTTATTTCAGCTTGAAAAATAAAGATGCCAGCAAAACTCCAATGAGTAAGACAGTAGTGAAGCCATGACAGAATGTATAAGTCTGTCTGTTAATCACATGACTGGTAATGCGATACGAGTGAAAACCTGGCCATGTCTCGCCCAAATGCCACCCCAAGATGCAATCATTGACACATGCATTTGTTAACTAGGGTCAGTGGCTATGTTTGGTTCAACTCACTGAAGGCTGTCTTTTACGTCTCACAATCTTGTAATCACAGTGCCAGCTTATGTAACAAACCTATACCCTATCTGATTATAAAGATGTATGTAAATCCAATGTGAGGTCAAACAGTGAAGAAAATAAGTTAAACATTCCGTGCTACATATATGATAAAATTTATTCTTATGCAAACAATAATTTGTATAACTTGTTACTTGTCACAATTCACCATTTCAACACAAAGCAAAGTCCTAGATTCCAAAATGGACAATTTGAAAATCGCGGCCATTCTGCGTGATCAGATGTACAGCTAGAATCGGTGACGTCACTCAACTTCCGCTCCATCCTCAAAAATGTGCGCAAGTCCGTCTTTGGCTTTAACCCTTCTTTACATCTAACTGGCCTTAAAATGAAGACAGTAATTCATCAGTTTTATACACAAGTTAACCGTATATCGCCTGTCTCAAACCTGCTGCGCACACAAGAACAAGCTAACTGCACCTTCTCTATATGCGCCCTGCGCTGTTAAGTTCCTACTGCACATGCGAGATTTGGGGGGGGACTTCCAGTTACAGTCTAAGTCAAGATTATTGCAAACCCAGTGTCTGGCGGAAGCTAGACTTCCGTAGACATCAACTTTGAAAAACACAGTGCGCAAACAGCCAGGTTAGTTTATCCTGCCATTTGGGCAGCATAACCTCCGGAATTAAACCTCTAGTCACTGAAGGTAAGTAAGAAATTTCGTCTAGACAGCCAAACAGAGAGCTTTATGGCCCCCAGTGCAACAGAAGCTTCGACCCTATGGTGTTGTTGTTGTCTGTCTGGTTTTTGCGCTTGCTTGTCGCTTTGACACAGTCGTTCGGCATTTCATGATAACTCTGTCCTTGCTGCACCAACTTTTTGCACTTTACAACATAAAGGCCTCACAAAATGCAGGCCCTGGGTCAGGGTGATCTAATATGTACGTGTTAGTCTATAAATGCCTCTGTCTCGCAAGAGAGATTACTCAAAATTACGAAGTTGCACTGTAAGTCTTGCGCATGTATGCACCATCTCAGAGATATATATGCACAGGTTAGCTCTGTCATTTATTCCATCTTCCTCAATTTAGCATGATAAAACTGATAAGTGTTACATATATACGTATGTAAAAGGTGTGTGGATTCAGTGTGGCAGTAGTGGTTGCAGTTGTTATATAAGGCCCGGTGTATATGGCTCGCTGCTTTATGTAAGGTGAGCATCGGGCGTATAGACTTGACGTGATATGTACACATACTGCACAGCTGGCACTCTGCCAGGGTCACCCTAACATATCCCACTGCCCTCCAGGCTGCCTTCATTCCTTCTTCAATACCTACAATATACAGCCAGAACCACCCCCCCTCCCCCATTTCCCCCATAACCACCCTACTGCTATAGAGCCTGCTAATGACTGCATGTAACCAGCTTAAGCAGGTTACGATGACATCACATTCAACCATGTCAAAACATGATCTAGAAATTAAGGTAGGTTATGTACCTTCCCCTGTCTAATCTTAGATGAACTCTTGACTCATATTTAATTAAGTACACATCACATAGCCGTCATTAATTTTACTGATATTTTGAACCTTCGCAAAGAAGACACAGCTTGGCTGCTTAAAGCATCTAAGCTAACATCAACCTAATATCCACAACCCAAACAACTATACACCATATGCCATACCGTTCACTTAATCTGAACACATAAAAAAGATAAGTCTGCATGCAATCTAAAATTACTTTCAAATGTAGCATTTTCTTACTTCTTATTCTTCTTCTTATTATTATTATTATTATTACAATTCATGTATGTACATGTTTATGGTGTAGAAGCCTGTGTTTTAACAAATGTTTAATTTTCTTGCCATTTCAGACACCAGCCGAACTAGGCCAACTAGGAAAAATGTTTACGCGAGGACCGATCGCTCTGCATTAATTATTAAAATTACCCAGAATGCTCTGGTCAGAGTGACATTGAGTGTGAGGATAGTGTTTGACGGCAGCGACAACGGCGTATTTAGAGAGGCTGAACTGACTGCAAAACATCAATATCTTCCTGGTTTGTCCTGGGATAGATCAACAGCCTGAGCACAGCCATGCAGGTCTATAGCCTGGTCTCCTGAATGCCGTGACTCCTGCAGACATGAGGTTGCTCCTGTATCTCCCTGCTTACACGGCCAGGTACATCTCACCGTATATACACCTGGTCTGGCTCTGGTCACCTCGTTACTGGCTGATCTGAGAGACAGGTGTGCCTAACACCATACCTGTATGTACAGCCCACTACAGGGACACACTGCCCGCATTATTAAAACTGTGTCGGCTTAATCTGTTATGACATTCTAGTGATGCATGCATGCATGGGTTTGTGTGTGACAAATAGCACAGCCAACTGACAGAAGCTTATGAGTGCATATATATACAATCTTACCACCCTTCTCATCATACAGTGCACAATTACAGGCTGCAATTAAAAGGCTCCCCTTATAGGTCTTTATCTAATTTACTGACATTCACACCTTACTAACATTTGTTGACGCACACAACTTACGGAGTACTTTTGTCAAAATGAAATTTAATATATATTATATATATATTGCCGTTTCTAAAACCTGTATATACATGTACAAGTATCAGTAACGTAAATGCAATGGAAACACCACACAGATGATGACATGTTCATCATTTACACTATGATTAGTAGCTCATATATAATTACACGTGTTTAATATGTACTGAATGAATACTTCATTAAAATACCAAATGTCTTTGCCATCTAACAATTACATAAACGCACTTCATCAGCTCTGTACATTGACATTCCTTTACACATGCAAATTGACAAAGAGTTCAGCTGGGGATTCAGTAGCACTGAAGTCTATGCTCTACATACTTGCACGTTTGTAACACCATAATCTCCCATTCTTTCTTTTTTTTTATATATTTTCTGGACTCAGTGCAGCCTCAATTATTCCAAGTACATTAGCATAAATACTCATATGCAAGAATACAGAAATGCATGGGCCGGCTAGCGCTCTCTCTAAAGACATCTCTGAAAAGCTCTATAAAGCTGGCTTTAACTGGATCCATTAACCTCCATAAAGACTGTCCCCTGGGTTACAAGACGGGTTGGGGTGAGATTTTTTTTCACCAACCCGGCAGCCAATCTTACATGTATATATATATATAGTTAGATATCGAGCTGACATCCATGTTAGACTATGTGATTCATCTATGTAGTAAACATGCGAGAGTTCAGCGGCAGTTCATGTAGGTCAGTATGACCCAGCGGCCTTCAAACCACCTATAAACAAGCCAGTCGTCAGCATGTAACATGACATAAGCAGCCTAGTGCGGAGGTAGGGCAGATCCTCAGGTCAGCTTGTCACAGTTAGTGCGCTAGATTCTAGCCGAGAGAAAAGAGGGGGAAGAGAGCAACCTGTAGACAGGGCAGTCTTATATAGTACAGGGTTGTATGCCTTGGGGCACTGTCATATAACACATATACGTCAGTCTCATACATACATACCACACCCAGTACTAACAGCACCAATCCACTAACCCACCCCACTGTGGGTCAACCATATACAAATATGCCGCATATGACACCTGTAATCATATCAACCTGTTAAATCGTTCACGCAGTTTATCTAAAGGTACACAGAGCACTTTACAATGGGGGGTCAGGTGGAATGGAGACACAGAAAATACTACAACTTTCCTAATAACAAACGCATTTCATATAGACCACAACAATTGCCACTAATTACACCTGCAACTAACTCTATGCACCAAATGTATTACTGCGTTTTAAGGGAAAATTTGATGTAGTAATCTTTCCATATATTTTGGATATTAAGTTTAGTACATGTTCAATTAAATCATAAAACAGGCTAGTCATGGCACAATTCATTAGCCGCTGATTTCTTGTAAATTAATATCATACATATGTAATTGACGCTATACGCCTTGAAACGCAAAACCTTGAAAATTAAAACTGGTAAGACTTCTTAATGTTGTTTTTAATGCAGGTGTGCATTTACGTGTAGTAACAACCTAATACCTCATGACGTCAGCTACCACCTCTAGTCAGCCAGATACAATGTAGGTTATACCATTTGCACTGACATGCCTAAGATAACCGAGTTAGAAGTCAGACGTGTAACTAGCTCAATGCAGTGTCTGACACCACACAAAGTGCAAGTGTTGGCGCTCAGAGATTTGTACCATACCTGTCAGTGTTTTCTAACTTCCCTCCTGTGTGTCTTTACTGAAAAGTAATATGGCAGCCAGTAACTCAACAGCTAAAGTACATACAGCTAAAACATATATTACGAAAAAGAGTTATCTGTGTTTGTTTGTTTTTTTTTGTTTTTTTTTTTTTTTTAATTTCACCTTCACAAGTCTCCGTATTTTGGATTAACAAGTACTGGTAAAGGAACACTGCATGTACCAGCATGGCCAACAAAAGGAGCTCAAGTAATATTAACCCTCAGACTCTATACATTGTTGGAGAAAATAACTACATCTAGTTTAGTTACTTCACACTACTACCCAAATTCAAAGTTTCTGAAACTCCAAATGATGAAGAACGCCACACCGCCCTCCACCTTCCCCACCCCCACCCGCCTCGTCCCCTTGAGCGACATTGCAGCCTCATGTATCACTTGATGCTGATGTAAAGCTAATTGTCTATTATTATATATTTCATACCATTATCACTTCTCTGTCTTGCAAGATCTTGCAATGTTTAACGAACAGACGTGTGGCGGAACAGAAAAAAAGTTCCAACATACACAAGACATCACTGAATTCTGATTGGCTGCTTTCCTGCCGTCTATAGCATAAACAAGCTCATGTTCGGAAGCCAATACACCAGTCAGAATTCCCGTGTGGCACTATTTTTTTTAATGTATTTGAAACTTTTTAACCCTTCACAACAAGCCTCTCCACTGGATGACAGGTAACACCAGAAAAATGAATCAGACGTGATACGAGATTTATTACTTCCCGGTTAAGGCGACATCAAATTTACAGATGTCCCAAGACTAAAAAATTCAAAAATTCCCTGGACAGTTCACATGTCCTACAAAATAGATGATTTTTCACTTCTGTTTTTATTTTCATACCCTCCTCCGACACTGAAGAAAAGATTCATTCTAACCGTAAAACAAACATTTAAATTAGAATGGCTTTATAACTTTTTGTGACTAGAATTTTAAATACAAGTGCCATCCCACTGGCTGAAGAAGGGCTTATAATACAGGTTTGTACATAAAGAAATAGCTGGTTACCAGATGAACAACATCACCAAGTCTGATACTGAAATTGATATTTTCCAGATTATAATGTTTTATAAACTGTGCTGAACAGAAGTCTGTTTCTCTCCTGACTATAAAAATGTTATCATGTTAAATATGAATAGTACCTGTATATATACTTCAATGCTATATGTCTCCCTAGACATATAGGCTATGATATTTACTAAACTACCGTAACTCTTCAACCTTTTCGCATGTTTGCAAGATGTTTATTCAAGCATATTCTGAGAACATTGTTCAGTACAGACTCTTAACAGTATAACTTTTGTAAAGTCCTGAAACTGGTCAGTCCATCCGATGGAGTTTTGTCTCTTAAAAAGGTGTGAAAGTTCCTCTTTCATATTCGAAAAGGTTGAAGAATTAGGTTAAGTAATCACAATAATAAATTTTTCTTTTCATAATTTAAACTTGTTTGTTTTTTAATTTACAGCACCAAATACTACTTCATACATGCAATAAATCTAATATGCAAATAAGTGCATATAACAATGTTATCACCACACATGTCATACAGCTGTGTATTTTCATAAAACAAATGTTATGGCAGGTATTGTTTCATGATCAACACATCTATTAACAATAATATTTATTTTCTGTACAGGTATCAAGTTTCATAGCCTTATACATGTGCAATTGTAATGGCATAACAATTATATACATGTACCATACTGTATCAGGCTGGCAACCATTTGTTTCATAGCCACAAATTTGTCTTCAATCACCTGGACCATATACAGCTGAAAACCATACCATTATAATATGTACTGGCAATGAAAGGTCACCTTGCCAAATATGCTAACTGGAAGAGTGTAGGATTCTAGCCTTAAACACAGTACAACCAATTTTATGCTCTACCAACCATTTCTGTATAGTCAGAAACAAAACAGAGCATAATTTAGTCAAGATTTCAAAAGAGGTCATGACTGCTAGGTAACTTTATACTTATCTAACTATCTACCCTAATTTATTTACGCTCATTTTAATTTGATTTTGGAGACAAAATTGCATTGGTTGGATTTGCTGGTTTCAGGGCTTCCACAAAAAGTATTATTTTCTGTCAACACAGAATATTGTCTGCAGAATATGCCTGAATAGTCACCTTGCAAATATGTGAAGAATTTCAGTAACTATAAAGAAGGAAATCACTGCATGTACATGTTTGTATGCCTGGATGTATATCTGCCCTTTGATTTCCTCCATTCACAGGACCTTAACGGAAGTGCAGTGTCAAGTATTCCAAAAATTACACATTAAATATGCAAATTAGGCTAAAATATCACACAAAGAAGATTTTGAGGCATGCAATTTACCCTAAATCTTCAACTTTTTCAAGTGCCTCTGCAAACCAATAGTTTGACACATTCTGAAGAATTATGGGATGGAGAGAGAAATAATTTGTATACTTTAATGAAACTTGCACTGATATTTCATGACTGACACAAAGAAATCATTTCCAGAATCATAATAAGTGTATTCATAACTTCATGATTTCCACTGACAAAAGTGCTTTACTGGTACAAACGACTGAATATTTACACTACAATGAATAGAAGATATTACATTATTTTCAACACGCATTGCACTTATCAATAATGTAAATAACATGAAAAGAGCTTTAATTCCTAAAAATGTATAGCATATGTGAATTAGTTCTTTGGCAATGCACACCTTACACCAGTGAAGCCAAAGGTATGTGTGCAAGCAAATATCTGCATCTGTAAAAACAGCAGATCTGCATGCGCACGTACGTAGGCAGGTATTAGCAGTTGCAGCAGGGGATAACCATACAGGGCAGCATCTCATCTATATAGCACCCACTGCAAACACAGATAATACAGCTGCTAAAAATACAAGCCCAAAGTGCATACTAGAAGACTGTAGCAACTAAAACCGTGACGCCCAGCTTAGCTAGCTTACATCACGTCTGACTAGGACCTAACCTCGAGTCAACCGGTGCATGGGTAAATGTGCAAACCGAAAAGAACTTTGGCATGCCTCAACAAGTCCATGAGGCCACTCTTAACTGTCAGGAAACATGAAACAATCTTTTATTAACAGCCATTCCAGCGTGGTTCCAGCACGCACATACATTAGGACAAAACCAATGCAAAATGAATGATTAAACCACAGATATCTTGCTGAATTAGATTTTCACATGAATGATTTTCTATGCAACACATGTCTGAAACTTCAGGCCTTACAACGTACAAAAATCTTGGAAGAAATTCTGGGGCATTTCCGGAGATAATGTATGACACATACGGTTTTTTAAGCATCTATTTTACAAAAACAGCTAAAAGATTCCATAATGATGATTACTGGAGAGACCAGAAAAGCTGGGTTTTAATCAAAGATTTACAGACACAAAATATTTTAACTCAAATTTAAATCCAACTATATTTGGTTATTCAGTTTTGTATATCTCACTTGACCATTTTTTTTAATAAAATAAGTACATTCCATGACGATTGTGAGACACAATGTCCTATGTTCCAGCATCTTCATACTTGATTTTCACAACTCTGTGACACAAACATGTTTCCTATTTTGACATTTAATCCTTTGTATTTTTTCTGTACTGTCCTTGACAAAATTGAGATATGGAGACATACTGTAGTTTTAACTTCATTCTGATTTGTATGCGTATCATTTTACAAAAGGTTGTCTTTGATATTCTGCTATAATTCCTTAATCTCATGTGTGATGCAGTTAGTGTTAATTGTGCCTAGACATTTCATGCCAGAGGTCAAGAGTTCAACTTGACATGAATCAATTTTTCTGTCCATAAATGGAAAAGGTCATTTGGTGCTCTTATCAGTAGCGTATATAGGTTCTTCTATTCAATTAAATCTTAGCAGCTGCATCTGCGTTGAATGATAAATCATATTTCTGCTAACAGTGACCTTGGAAACACCAATAAAAGTTGCAACAACGAAAAACAAATATATGCTTCGAGAAATATGAAGAGAAAAGAAGAAAAACAACTCTTGCTTGAATTTGCACATTTGCACTTATTAGACAAAAACCAATTTACATGAAGAACAATCATTTATATAAGAAATAAATACAACTGACATGTGGTGTATAACAGATTGCATTAAAGGTCTTAGCATTCACCCCTGAGGGATTAACACAGCTTAGCGTGTTACATTTTGACTGGGTGAACACTTAATTACTTATTATCACCCGCAGCCCTATTGTGTACAAACGGCACTAACCTCAGTGAACCCGAGGTGAAAACGCGCACGATATTACCTGTGCGCTAGCCACATAATGCAGTAAACAAATTAAATGTAAAAATCAGCATATTGGGTCATAAGTTAACCTTCTGTGACACAGGTCAGTGGAGTGCGAAATATTCGCATCATAATAGAGCTGATCCAATCCACTGTAACAAGTCATATGTGGTCTTGTTATTGTAGGAGTTAGAACCACTGTTTTCTGTCAGCTTATACAAAATTCCCTCCTCACAGCACAAAATAGCCATTAATCACTGTCACAAAGTGAAAAGATGTTTTCACTCCAAATTGATCGCCTCTTGGGCAACTATTGGAGAAGTTACAGTCACAGGTTAGTTGATGTGTGCTACTATTACAGAAGGTCCCAGCATAACCAAAACTGACGGAACTACTTTAACCTAGTTCCAGTCTTTGTCGCAGCCCTCTCTGACTTATAGAAGCCTCGGCCTAATGCGTCTGATGCCCACGTTACCTCTCGGACACACTTTCACTTAAGGGAGACATTGCAAACAGTAAAAAGCAGGCGGACGAAGAAAAAAAGCAATCATAAATAAGAAAAGCATTCAAACTCTGAATCCACATAGTATTGTTGTTATTTTTTTTTTTTTTTTTTTTTCCTTTTTTTTATAATCTTAAAACAGCGATATATGGCATGTTATTATTGATAAACAAATCTGTTGCACTTTGCGCTGATGGAATAGTACTACAACAACAAAGAAGTGTAACAGTTGGCATAACTCTGAGATGGGGGAGGGGAGGGAGTCCATTGAGGGTGGTCTAATCTTTTCATTATAATTTATGAGGTTACCAACTGATTTCATTGGCTGGGCGTAACAGTCTCACCAGCACACACGCATATTATATTAGTCCCAGGTTCTGTCATAAAGTCTGCATATGTAACACGTGGGAACAAAAATCTTCCTGGTTTATCATCTTCCAAAAAAAAAATATGTATACAGACTAACCTTCTTTTAGTCCACAGCTCTCTAAATAGCTGTGTCATGCTTAACTCATTATTCCCTATTTACCCGATCCGTGTACAAGCTATTCAGTCAGCCAAACTAGGAGGCGTGTAATATTGGGCATACGTAAAGTTTACCTGAAAACCTGTTAATGCCACAGGGGCATCTGGTAACATTGTGAATCCCGCACAAGAGAAAACAATTAGAGACCCCTACAGCAAGTAAAGACTGATGGTCCTTTATTGTCAATGTGAAACTTAGCGATCATTAAGAGACAATAAAAGGGAGGGGCTGAAATTCTTTTGAATCTTGTCTTGGTGAATATGTTCACAGAACTTTATCAAACCTCCTATTTCTAAGAAAAGACAAAATCTGTTTTTAACCTAATTCTTAGTAAAGGAAGGCCAGTTTCCTGGAGTATTTCAAATGTCCATAATAGTTACAATGAAACTTCATACATTTAGTGTTTCCTTACACAAAGTAACTTATACAGGCTCCTTCAATGATATTTGATTGGTTTTTGTTTCCTTATTACAACAGAAAATAGGTCAATCACGAATAACAGATATAAAGTTTTTACACTGCAAATAAAGGCGAATAACCTTCCATTAGGAAGTCTAGGCCAGAGATCACATCTAATCTTACCTATTTCATTAACAATCCTAGTATGGCTGTGTTTGTTAGACAGATGCTATTTTCATGCAGGTACCTGGCATACATTTACATTAGTTTGAGACAGCTCAGGCATTAGGTTTGGCAAAATTTTGTTCAGCCAAGGGTGGTCTCAAACTATTGTTGGAACGCTGTCCATTTAAAAACTTGACACACCTGCCGTAGCAGTTTGTCACAGTGTTTGCAACAAAAATTACCGGTTTAATATGGCTTAACTTAATTGTACTGATTTATTGCAAGCACAGCGTCTATAAGCTATTTTAAAGTCTCCAAACCAGCCACAACGCTCAAAGCCACCCACTTTAGTGCCAGCTTCGACATTCCATATTCGACAAAGGTAGATAACTCACATCACGCTTTCTATTGGAGCTTGCTCTGACATTTGTTTGGGGGCCATCTTTGGATGAACAAAATTTTGCTACACTAATGTCAGAGCAATCTCAGACTACAATAATGCATGAACCACAATGGTATAGATCTAAAGCTACCTTACAATATTATTTACATATGTCATCTTATGTTGACTATTATTAAGGGTCACTAGTACTGTAAAACATGTAGACCTATGTATACACTGACAAAGTACAGTAATACATAAATTTTTATGTGCTGAATTGCTTGCAGTCATGTACATTATTGACCATAAATGTATTATCTAAAAACATACTTTTTGTGCCTGTAACCAATAAAAGTGTTATCCAGTATCAGAATGCCACAAAACTCATACCGCAGAACATTAATACTTACATGCTTAATTTTCATACTATATATATATATATATATTTTTTTTTTTGTGTGTGTTACTTGCACACCCTATGTAGTTTATGCGTCTATATATAACACCATGACTTAGCTACTGTGCCTTGTACCTTAAGAATTACACAGACCATAAATTAACGTATCATTCAACTTATTATCACACCACAACCCAAAACAGGTTTAATTATTTTCGTTCTGAATTATATCCATCAGACCATGTCTGTATTTACTTTTCTCTGTGTATTATACAAATTTTCTAAACCTAAATGAAGTCTTTCTGTCAGTGTAGACCTATGTTACGTCATTTAACAAAGGATTCACTTTCACTATCATAGTGTACTGAAAATACTGTATTAGAAAGGGAAGTAACTCTTTAAAGTCGTACTACTCAAGAATATGACGTGCACTTGGATACGAGACGCTGACAATCGCTCACCCGTCAATTTTAACACACTGTTTACTTACGAAATAGAAAATATTTTCTCTGCATCATCTACGGTTTTATTTTATTTGACATATACTCTTGACGTTTCATGTTATTCAGCATGGTTGTAATTCTGTTGCAATTTGTGGTAAAGTTCCAAATGTTCAGATAAAAAGTTAATAAAATTAATATTTGCGCCTGTTAAAATTTATGGAACATATAGATGACAACTTTCTCTTACAATTCATAATGTCGAGCATTTCACCTGAAACTTGTGCAGCTTTTTAAGTTTATTTTCTCTTCACAAAAAAAACGCCAGATTTTTACTGCTAAAAATGATATTAAAAGAGGACTTTTAACCACTGTGTTAAAATCAGAATAATTCATTGGACACACTTATGGTTTCCTTTTTGGTTTATACAATAGTACCAAAATGAAGCAAATACTTTCTTTAGGCAAATGTTTCATGATTAATCAAAAGATGTTGATAATGTTGTTATGAAACATTTTGCTAAGTATAATTGTATTGCTGCCAAATCTTACTACAGGCTGTTCATACAAAAACAGTATAGATGAGGCATACAATAAGTGAATACAATTTACTCAATACAAATTTACTAATTGTTGCCATAAAAAATATAACAAAAAGTAACAAAAAGTGCTAAATGTGTCAAGCAGGTTCTCCCTTAGACTAGATTATAAAAAAAAAATACTAAACCCAGGAATATAAGCAAAATAGAACATCTTCATTGGCAGTGCTTTACAATAAGATCGGCTGTGGTGATAAGATAATTATCTTTCTTCCTCATTTGAGAATTTCTAATGTATTTATCCTTTAACACACCTTCAAGGCTGCTAAAAAGAAAACGATATGGAATAAAAACACAAAACGTCATGACTTACCTTTTTATCTTTCTCTGTCTTTGTTTCTAGGATAAAGGGAATCCCATAGAGAAATACACCTGCGTATATACGCCTATGCGTGTCAGCAGTGATACTTCACCTTGTTATAAGTAAATCCACAGCAGTAAAATTATCACACTTCATAATCCGTCAGGTTCGCCCTGTCAAGTTCCAGTGTGAGATCCGTTTCTTCTTTTATCTTTAGTACAGGTTCCTCGGTAGAAAAAAAAATTAACTGCACTGCATTTAAAAAGGGATCACATGCTTTTATAACTTCTCCGCCCGTTGCGGTGGCCTTCAAGCTTCAGGGCTGCATTGGCCGGCGAAGCGCACGGCGCTATTACATATAGAGTGTGTGAAGCTTTTGTCATAGAAAGTAGCCCAATGCAGCGGTTCCACATCGAACTTGACGAACTATACCCGTATATACAACTAGCACGTATACACAGTTTTAATATTGCAACCCACTGCTCTGTTTTAATGATACATTTGACGCCTGAAAAGCCTGGAAGTTGGCGTGTGAGGTCGTGGGTTTGAGGCCACTGCCCGTGACCTGAAACGACCTAGTTCAGCGGCCGGCGTCCGGCCAGTCAGTTAACCGCTGGTCAGCTCTAGCTCTCATATAGGTCCGCGCTATGGTGTAGTCACACCGTACTGGGGCGCAGAGAGTAAACGTGGAGTAGTAACGATGATGACCAACAGTAGCCCACAAGATCACAACCAATGCATGAAACTATGTCAAAGAGTTCACGGCAGCACATTAAAACATAGTCCTAATTTGACAGCCCACGAAATACGGAGAGTCCAGTTGCTGTCCCGGCTTTCCATTGTCAAAACTCCGCAGTAAAACTGATTACTGGTAAAATTCTCAACGCATTAGAATCTGTCAGAATTCCTCGTCATACCCTTATCTCGGTGGCATAAAGCGTATACACACACACATATAGTCTGGGAAGAGGCGAGAGAGCGCTGGCTATAGCCGGGTCACAACGATTTGGTCACAGTGACACATATAGTTGAACATCATAGAATTTACTCCGGGCCGTAGCGGGAAGCTTGAATATCCTTCTGACAGCAGTCCTCTACATCCACAGAGAAATTCCACAGCCAAAAGCCAGCTTCTTCTTGGAGTTTCCAGCACGGAGGGCGCACTTTTTGAGAGATACTTGTCGATGGTGGCATACAGTGGGTCAAGCTAGCGGAGGGTATTGTCAAATCATCTTTGGGAAATATTTTCTGTTGTACCACGTGTTCACGAAGACATATACAAGCGGAGTGATATCCGGGTCAGCAGCTGATCAAAATATTACTCAAGGTTGCGTGTACTAGGGGTATTTCAGGGTAGAGGGGTGAATCAGCGGTCAACCTAAACGACAGCTTTTTCATACATTCTTTTGACTTCAATACTTTGAGACACACACAATTACGCTACTATGTAAATTTCGCCCATTAGCACTGTTTAGCAGTAGCACAGTAGGCACCTCATTTAGGGATTATTTTCAGTCGCGCTGAGGCCGATGGTAGTGCTAAAAGCGCTGACCGGGAGAGGTAAGATGATTGGTCTATTTATGGAGTCTGTATTATTTAGGACACGGAGAAAAAGTTCTCGCCAGACTGTGGGTAATCTAAGGTCACAGAGCGAGCAAATGGACAAGGGAAACTGCTGAAATTTGCCTCCGTTTTGTCAATTGCAGGGCGTCTAGTATGAGACAGGCTGGTCTAGGAAGGAAAATAGTTGATTGGTGATATACGTGCACAGTGTCGTAAAAAATACAAAAAAAGAGAAAATGGGGAGGAAGCTAGGCCTATGAATATACCGTGTGAACTTGATGGGGGAGGAAAACGAAACATTGCACAATAAACAAAACAGGGATAATTTTCTGGCCGCGTTCAAGACTGCTGCGTAGGCTATGTTATGACTCTGCTGAGGCGTGCTCTATTCTATATATATATATATATATATATATATATATATATATATATATATATATACAGACTCCTCAGAGTGGTAATGTTTTGGTGAGTTGTTTTCCTGTCATAGTTCACAGGCCTTCTATATGTTTATATATTTCGTCATCCACGGATCAGAAGATGGAATAACCCAGGCAGTGGTTGAGACAGAAGGCGCCTTTGTAGAAGTGATCTCACGGCGGTAGGCCTACATCCGTTGCTTCTCCGAAGAACGGACAGAATGTCAATATAGTAAGGAAAGAAATCTCTCTGTGGCTGTCAAATAAGTATTAAATTGATAAAATCAATGTCTGTAAAAAAAGACAATGTCAATAAAATATGCTTTCTTGAAACAGGTTGTTCTCTGGTTTGGTTTTGTTTCTGTGTTGACAATAAGTCCATGGAAAAGCTTTACAGGGCCTATATATATACAAATATTTTTGTATTATATGCAGCAAAAATACGTCTTATCTTTCAGTAAAGTGAAATCGATGTAAACATTACACAGATCACATGCAATGCATATGTTTCTTTAACATATCAAGTGCATGGGAATGTGAAAATTAGCAACATAATTAATAACTCCCGGATATAATTTATTATTACATTTTATTGCTTATACAAACTTAGCTTTCTGTATGCTGGCATTAATTGTAATGCTTACTTAAGCGCATGTTGTATGGACAAAATACGACCGTGTTATATACCGGTACAGGCAGTTGTGTGCCCGCTTCAGGCTGCCGGTACGGACCTATATGGATAGTCAGCATATATAGATTTGTAGTTGCAGTGACATGCTTGCTATACAACTGCAACTGTAAAGAAATTATTTATTTATTTATTGGTACCGGTATATTATATGCAGCTCCCATTCAATGTCTCAGCTGAGGGAGATGAAGTTTGTTTATCGGGATGCATACAGCATACCGGACAAGGCCCGATTCCATGCAAATTCATTTCTGACTTGAGTCAAAACTTAAAACCTCTTCAAAGTAATGCATATAGACTATGTTAATGGAAGTAAAAAAATTGAGACATTTATGAGATAATCACTTGGGAATCCACTGTACATCTTGCCAGATGCGTGTCAAAAATGACCAGTGTCCATGAAGTCATATTTACTGTGACGCATACAATTTTAAAAAATAAAGTCCACCACCTACAATCGAGAAGAAGCGCAGCATCCCCAACAACAACAACAAAGGCCTCCTCACTGACAGAGCTGCTTGTCCAAGATGAAAACATACCGGCATGACGCATATAATGTATTCATCTGTTGGCTCAGTTAACATTCATTTTCCTTTCATTTGATTGGTGTTTTACGTCGTACTCAGGAATATTTCACTTATACAACGGCGGCCAGCATTATGTTGGGAGGAAACCGGGCACAGCCCGGCGGAAACCCACGACCACCCGCAGGTTGTGGCAGGCCTTCCCACGTACGGCCGGAGAGGAAGCCAGCATGAGCTCACAGCGACCGCATTGGTGGGTCATTACGCTGCGCTAGCGCGCTAACTCACTGAGCCACCGAGTCCCGTAGTTAACATATACGAGCTTTAGATTTGTTTAAAGAGCCATTTCAGCCAAGACTTCTTTTGACGAATCGAAGAAGAAGGGTACCCTGTCCAGTAAAACATGCGTTAATTCATGTACCATGCATGAATTTTCTCAGATCTTCAAATAATCCTACTAATAACGAGTGCTTACAGAAACGAAATTTTCGGCCATTTCTGTACAAATTCCTCGAGTGACGTCATTTTCCTGGAGCGACGTCATTTTCCCTGGAATGACGTAATCTTCCGCGCTTTCAATCACACTAAAGCTCATTTACGGATGGCGTGGTCTTCTGAGCAGGAGACTTCGGCTGGAATTTTGTGAGGTCATAGTAGCGTCAAATGGGGGTAATATGAAGTCACACCAGGGATGAGTATGGAAATGACCGAACATTTTATTTTTTGAAATGAATTGTACTATATGGCCTTTGAATTGCCCCAGAAGCTTAACATATCTTGATGTGATGACTGTTTGTACATACTATGTACCCATGTCGCATACTAGCAATTTTACCGTGAAATGTATCCACCAGAATTTGAGATTAAAGTTACGGGTAAATAGCTCCGTTTCATCTACATGTGACCATGCATGTCATAGACCTATAGGAAATGAAAAAGTACTGTGTATGTGAAATAGAGTCCTTCTTGGCGCTCAGCACAGAGAGATTAGAGCGACGAAACCGGACTGGTTGGCCCTCTGTCAGTATAATGCGACTGGATGGGGTGTCATGTCTAGTGTCTTTAGCATGATACTTCAGTGGTGGCAGTACTTTTGTGGCATGGACTCACCCTGCCACAAGAAGGCAGCTGTGTACACACACCTAATGACTCCTTGTTCTTGTGTGACTAATAAATTGTTGAGAGTGAAGTGAAATCCCAAGAATTCATACATGCATACAGGCCAGTACATATAATGTATCACGAAACAACATGGAACCATAAACCTTCTTTTGAGGTTTGTAAAATGACATATTGCTGTACGAGTTTGTGTTCTACATGAATCTATATACCAGCCATGCCTTGATGAACATGCATGTAATCTGTAGATTTCCCTGCTCTCATTGTTAGTGAGTTCGTTTAACGGTGATGACGATACGCGGTCAACTCATCTGTCCATTTGTAGTCTCACATTCGCTTAAGACAAGTTGTCTTCCACCAAAATGATGTGCATATATCACACGTAGGAAAGTTCATCAGTAACTTGCCAAAGGTCGATTGTTTATCCCCTACATTCTGTTTTAATTTTTTTTTTTTTTTGTTGAACATCACCATCCATATAAGTGGACAATTCTTAAGTGTGGCGTTAAGAAGGTATCAATAATTTAAAACAATTAAATGAATAAATTAACCAGGCAAATTCACCTAATGGAAGGCGGATTTGACCCAATCAGTTTCAAATATATCATCCGATGTTTTCTAGTTTTTCGTTCTTTAAAGCCTTCATTTAGATTAAATGTTCTTTTGCTCAAGATCATATGCCATATATAGGGCCAGTGTTACCTTCTCACCAATACATGTCAGTGCCACTATTTATCCAGAATTGCATCCTTATGAATTATTAAACAGCATCAAAGGCCCAGTCATCCAAAATCAGTGTTGATCACATGTTGATCATGGTTGATCAATATAATATTGGCGTCCACATGTACATGTAGTCCCAGTTCCCGCATGGTTGGTTGGGCATGGCCTTGTATAATAAGGTATCACAGCTATCCAGAGATGTAAGAAGCATTTCATCCTTCCTGTCCCTCTGTACATGTTTGTCCATTTGCTATTTGTAGCTGAAAAAGCTCAACACATCTTTAACTATCGTATAAAACTACAAATCAAACTAAAACTGCCTGCACTTCCACGGCTTTCAAGCAATCTGCACGTGTGGTTTTCAGCTTCTGCTTTAATACAGAGCAGTTTGTGATGACACTATTTGGAACAACCGTTCAGCAACACTGTCATGCTCGTATATTTACATTGGGAAATCACGGAAAGTTAACTGAGTAGTTCAAGCGCACGTAATTGTCCAATTACCCTGTAAGTCGAGAATGGATTAACGAGCTTAAATTTCTATTTCTGAAATAAGGTGATGTCATTTAAACACTTCTTGTGGGGCAGTTATATATTAATCTTATCTCAAATATGTTGAAATGGAGAACAATTTGGTACAAATTACAAATATAGCTCTCGTAATTTTAGATTTTCTGGCCATAGAAATTAAGTTAAATTAATATCTCAAAATTTTACAAACATCGATAAAATAAAAACAAAATCAGTATCACCGACCCGAAATTCACCGGAGTACATGTACATCAAGGTACAATCAAAATTCAAAACTTTATGACGTCATATATTCGACCAATGACCAGCCACCTTCGATTTTAGGCGATTTCACTGTCTTCTTCAAAATGTATGTAAGTATAGTATTGGTCTACATGCATGTCAAATTTCAGAATGATTCGTCCATTAGATATTTCTTGAGAAGATGTTTAAACATTTTCAACAAAATTCAAAACCCTTAAAAATAACATTTTGCTGCTAAAGTTCAATGGCGATAGCAGTTTTCTAGAAAAACTGTCGGAAAAGAATAGCTTTTATCTCGGAATAAATAAAGAAAATGGTAACCGGAAACGTCGAGCCAGCACCCGACACCACGAATGTACCAGTATATACGTCCATGTTGACACACATTCGGCGTAAATTATAGAGGATATGTAAAATCAAAATGCATGAATCATTTCTTTCCTTGTTCACAAATGCATATGTGTTATCTGCCGTGGATACAAATGTTTTACAGTATTTCTGATTTGTTACAACATTGAAGATTCAGCATGGAGGTAAAAGGCTATTCTAAAACCTGTTAGGTCATAAATGTCCCGAAAAGCCGAGCCTTGGTCTATTTTTTGCCAGACGAGCGGAGTTAAAACACTCAATGTTGTACGTGAAATAGTGTCATTTATGATCTCTGTGCCTATTGTTTCAGAATTAGACCAAGGTATATATAGCTGTAGTAGTGCTATATTGCTTACAATATTGTATAGAACAAGAGAAATTAGCATTAAATCTGACAGAATATAGTACGCCCATTTTGTGGACATACACACTGGCAAACTAAGACCAACCCATAACAACTGGCAACAGTTTGGTTATACCAATATTACTCTGAACTGAGTGGTACTGCAAGGGCTACCGCACAGTACCAATTAGTTTTATGTAGCACACTGGTAACTAAAGATGTAGTCTTTACCTTAACTAATTCAAGCTATTCGTCTCAAACGTAATGGCAGATTTGTTGGTGAAAATGACATTTTAGCCTTCCCTGGGTTGGGAGAGGAGTAAACTACAATGGTGAGAAGGACTGCCTCAGCAATTTTCTTTGCAACCAGAAAACGACAGAAGACATAAACGTTTTGTAACATTCTAGGGCATTCTATCGTGGTTGTGTTTAATAATTGCTACTAACGGTTAGCTCCATGTCCAAATATCCAAATGGTAAATTCCAAATGGCTCACAGTAGAGGTCTTTCCATGACCCCAAATCCCTAACACCAAAGGAAACTGCAAGGGACTTTCACACTCTCATGTATCTGTCAGCGGGTGCCATGGATGTTTAACTAACATCTTGCTCCTTAATTTGAAGGCTTAATTGCATGGTGGCTTTAATTGCGGAACCCTGGGTGTTGGCAGTCATTGATTTGTTGTATGGTTCAAGCTGTCTGGATAGATGAGAAGATTTTTCTTCTTATCCGAAAAACAAAGTAAAGTGATTCACTCAACATGATTGTTTGTGGACATTTTGATATTGCATGGTGTTAAATCTATCACGTGCAGCACTTTTTGATTTAGAAGGCGAACATTCCTGATAAAAGGGCACTACTCCTAAAGGAATGAATGAAAGGTTATGGCTTAACGCTGCTATTTCTGGAGGAAGACTCCCCTTTGTGTACAGTCTAGAGCATTCTAATGCATGACTACAGCATCGAGGTAGGTCTTGTTTGGAGCAAAGATTCAAGTTTTATGGTATGCTGCTATCTGTACCAAGCTAAGCAAACTGGATAGGAGGCTCATTTGTTTTCGTCCATTAGAGAACAACCGCATCTTCATGATAATCCACGAGACATCTTTGTCTGCTTTACTGTTGGGATAGTGTGCGCGCACAATTTCTTCCCTGAAGAGTGAATATTAAGATCTATCAAAGAACGCTTTAGATGGAACGCTCTGAAAAGAAGTTGGTGTATCTCAAGAAAAAATCTTGTACAGGTTAATCACATTGGATAGTCTTTGCCATGTTGAAAATGCCACTGAACTAGCAGTCATGTTACATTTTTGAAATCTGCCCGTGTTCAACTCCTGTTGCCTGATGTCCACCGCTCATTGTAGAATAGTCCACGAACCTAATCTCGGATTTCTCGGATTCAGAGTGATCATCAAGACAATGAATGATGCCTGACTGCTCCATTTGCGTAGTAGTGCCTTCATCAACGAATGGTACATCGATTAAGAAACAGTTTGCTTTAGGGTCCATTTAGTTAATGCATTTATGGTTCTATACAAGTATGTGTGTGCAATTTAATGTAGTAGTTTAGTAGTTTGTAGTAATCAAGTTCCAAAAAACTAATGTGAAGTCAATGTTCACAATATGATCAGAAAAGGCGTCTCAAGTATCCAGTGTTTTAAAGGCAATTTACTAGGTTGTAAAAATTTGAAAAAAAAAATGTATTGTCTGACATATATTTCATAATGATTTTTTTTGTTTTCTTTTTTTTGTGTTCTTTTTTTAACTTCTTTAACTTCAAAGTAGACATTTACACTCTACAAAGAGTATTACCAAATAATTTAGTTTTTAATCTTAGTGTTTGGTGGAACTTTCCACCAGTATTCCACCAGAAATTACCAGTATTCTTGATGGAAAGTCAAAAAATGTGATCAAAGTTTGCTCTAACATTGTAGTTTTCAGACATGTAGATCACAGGCACACTTACCTGAGCTAATCTACCTTAACCCACCGTAATAATGGGCGTAAATAAGTACACAGCTGGTCATATAAACTGTTTATAAAACGTTATCAACCCAGGTGGAAACCTTGCAAATCTTACATGTCAATGTACAGGTCAATTGAATATTCAGCTAATAACATCCATGAAATATAGATAAAATGTGAATTACTAAATTTTCGTCTGCAAGTCCATATAAGACATATTGACGTTTCTCCTGCTTTTTGTAAATTGCACAACGTGACTTTTCATTTCATGTAAATGTGTAATAAAGCTACTGTTGCAGAGAGGCTGTCATGTCTTAATTTACTTCTGCTGATCCTATAAACATGTTAGTGCCAAATAGGTTTGGCCACCTCAGGTGGTACCAATATCACGTCTGGCCCATGGACTAATTGTTGTGTTTGGTCACAATCATGCTTATCAACCAGTTCAAAACAAAGCTGTAATCAAGCCGTTATCCATTAGTAACTAATCACCATCCGGTGTGGAACTGTGCAGTAACCAACTGGTACATGACAGCTAATTACTGCAAAAAAAACTGGCTGGTTATCAACCTGTACCAAACTGTAACTGAACAGTACCAGTTGGTACTGCCAGGAAAGGCCCAGTTAGGTACCAACTTGTGAAAGTTTCCCAGTGTAATTTGTCTTTGTGTCCGCTTATGGGGAATCAAATGCGGGATCATGTGATTCAAAATCGTTGATGGTATAACGTGATTCGAGACAGGAACTATTTCCTACTAGGTATGTTCACGCTCATTACCTGTCGATTTACATCTCTGCCACCAATTGCAAATTTTGTACAGAAGTCTTGAACAATGCCAAGGTCACTGGAGTAACGGTGATGAGGCAGGACGTGATGTCAGAAAACACAAACAATCCGTCTCAACATTTGTCTGTAATAATACTTTATACACATGCATTCTCTTTATCTAGAGTGTGTGCAACATGATTCTAACCAACACTTAAAACAATTTTATTGATGAGTGGTGATTAAATAGTTCCTGGGAGGACACAAGAGATGAGGCTAAGTCTGAACGTGCGTCTCCCAGGCTCCAAAGGGCAAGCTTGTCTATAGATGGCATGGATGTAAAGCGAAAGGTAGTGAGCAACGCATGCGCTGTAAGGGGTATGGAACTATTTGTGTGAAGAAAGAAGATGGACATGTAAAGATTATAATAAGGTCTGGTATAAAGTCGCTGTTAATTCAGCATGGGAATGGTGTTTGTCATTAACATGGGCGCTAAATGTTATCCAAAAAGAAACTGTCAGCGCGGGAATGTAATACTTACATTTTATATGCATTTCGGTATTTTCTTTTTATACAGATAGAAACCATTTTTTATTTATGTATGACTTTTTCTTAGGAAGAATTGCCTACAGTATGTATTTTCAGACTGGCATCGTATAAATATTAACATGATTTAGCTTGCGACTACATACGTGTCATATATCGTCCTTCGTTATGTATATCTACGTGATCCGCATGCATAGCAAATAACATAATCCACAAAGGTTGCGTAAAATTTACGACTTGTTTTGTTCTAGTACACATCGTTAAGTCGTCTTTCAGTAATATCCCTATCAGCTTACATCGCTACATCAGCCAACATTTCGTTCACGTGCCATAAATCCCCGTCTTTGTATGTCACTGATCAAAGTGACTCCGTTATTCCTGGATATTAAAGCTTTGTGAGATTATGCATCAATAAAGAATGCATACGTCGGACAATACATTTATGACATTGACAGTTTTCAACCAAGGACACTGACGATTATTGCTCATGAAACAATTGAAAATCAAATCTCGCCCACGTCTCTCCTTCAACAGCCCCGAAAAGTCCAGTTATAATTAAATTTCTCAGCGAGATGAAATCGAAATGCGTGCAAGATGGCAAATAGACTGGATTAGATATATATGCTATGTCTTCATTTACGAACCCCTCTGTTTACATGTGTGGAAGATGGCGTGGCTCTGCCCAGGGTTAAACATTGCATTGCACGAGGTACCGGTAATGTGTAACCGCAGCTGAGAAAATTTATAACATAGCTGGAATTGAACCTATGAGCTTGTCTTGAGCTTGAAGTTGTCTGCCACCTTTGACAGAAACCTTGCATGTATGTATATATATATGTATGCTTGAGGTTTTACGTCGTACAATTTTTCAGTCATATGACGACGGAGAGTGACTAGGTATGTGCACGTATACGGTGTCATCTTGTGGCATGGAGAGTCCAACTGAAGTATCATGCCGAAGACTCCAGACATGACACCCACCCAGTCACATTATATTGACACCCGGGGCAACCAGTCCTGTTTCCTTGCTCTAACCTCTCAATACTGAGCGCCAAGCGAAAGATTGAGTAGTTTGTCCGGGTCAACCCAGGAACCGAACATGGTGTACTGCTTGATTACTCTGGGGTGTAGAAGTATTGAGCTGTATACAGGTATATATATATATACACACATATATACTTTAAAACAAGAGCTTGTTTTATGTCTTTTGATTGGTGATTTACACTGTACTCAAGAATATTTCACTTATTCGACGGCGGCCAACACTGTGGTGGAAGGAAACCGGGCAGAGCTTAGAGGAATCGATTGTTGTTTATAACACATTACTGAAGAATATTTAACTTACATATACTTCGATGGCCGTCAGGTTGGTGCGTGGATGGAAGACACACTTGTGACCGCGGAGGAAACAATGTGACAAAACCATACAGACAAAGCTGTAGGAGATCAAGCGAATGCTGGATTTGTTTGTTTGTTTGTTTTTTTTGTTTTTTTTTTTTTGATCGGTTTTTTGGTCAGGTAACTTTCGAGATGCATGCTGTGGTTTCCTAAACCGAGCCCTATGCGGGCTCTTGAGGTCATTGACATACATGTACGTGAAACATTTTTGAGCATGCATGTCACTTAGAACACCAATTAATAATAAAGTAAATAAAAATACCTGTATACAAGTATTATATAATATGACAAAAGAAAATTGTGCCACTATTTTACTGTACACCGTAAAGAGTTTCCTTTCAAGTTTTTTCTCCTTTAACGGGTCAAGATTTATTTCGTTTTAATTATACATTTGGTTATCAAGACAATTTGCCGATGGCCAACTGAATGTATTATTGCTTTGTTGACGAACCATATATTGTACACTTACAGCTCGCTACACGAGACGTTCCTATAACAATGCTGTTTATTCCCGGTAATTGTGCATGGTGGGATGTAGCTCCTTCTGCTACGATTACTTTACGATGTTGTTTTCGCTGAGGGTTTTTACGGCTTTAGCTTAACGCCCAGAGGATCAACTGCGCAGTTTATATAAGATTGGTTTACAAGGCGAGACGCGCGCCAAGGCGCTGGCTTAAACCATGCAGTGCCGCTTCTCTCTTGACATCTACAATGGCCTGTGTTACAATTCGGCAGACATTGCAGTGTAATGATGCAGACGGCGATCGATGGCCGCCAAGCCGACGGTCACATGATTCTTCTAACCATGTACCGCCGATGCTTCTGAGATTAGCCTCATCGCCACGCGGCCCACGCCATGTTTGTTTCAATGCCTTCAAGTGCATCTGTTCAACCCAATATACAAAAACACGGTCACATGGAAGTACAGAATAATCACAAATATAACCATCATTTAAGAAAGCAGCCTAAATATGAAATGAACCTCATGACTCCGCAGAGAATATTGTTATTGGCTTCAGCCCAGACATATCAACGGTATTTTCTCGACGGGGAAATCTCTGAAATTTACATTTATTTATGTATAAATATATAGTACAGTGTATATTCCCTTAATTCAATAGACCAGCTTTTGGACGTATAACGCTTATGTTGGCTTCATACAGCAGCTATGTCTTGCTGAATAATTCTACATCAACAGTGTTTACAAATAACCTGTTGGTGATTATGTACAGATAAATATACAGCGAAGGAATGTGAGTCTGAATGTACGCAAATCATTCCTCCACGTTGTGCTAAAAGTAATGGGGAAACACGGGGTTACACTGCTAGGCCTCCTGTCTGCGTTGGACAAATTCAGACAAAGAATTATATATAAACTGATTGTTTCGTTCATTTGGGCATGGCCAATCTGATAATTACAGATATTATTGTGTTACAGTGTATTAGCCTGGTGTATAGGTGAAGCAAGGACATAGTTTCCTCTCTGTATAACTATAGGGAACGGAATAACACACGTACAAATAACGATATAGTGTCTCACCACAAATCTGTGAAATCCTTCATATCTAACTGACATCCACATCATCCATATAAATGGGGTTAAGCGTGTATTTATCGCCTTTGCGTACAAGGCAGACAACAGTGTATATACATGTATATATACGTGTATTGATCCCTGAATTAGACCATGGATTTCCACCTATTATGGGTTTTAGGTGGTGTATTCAGATACCTTCCGGTCCATATGCTGTGTATCTTCTGTCTAACATGATTTGGCTAGCTGGGTGACACATGCTACATGTATAGAGCGATATTATATCAATGTCAAATCAGTCACGTGCGTGATACCCGTGTTCCATGTTACTGGTATCAGTATGTCTTGCATTATATGTAATTTGTACCACACTGGTCTGGTACGTGCGCATAAACCTGTGTTATCTGTCCCCTGTATCTCATGCGTAGCGTACAGACTTGTGTTATCTCTCACTTGTATCCCATGTGTGTGGTATACAGACCTGTGTAACCTGCCACTTGTATATCATGCGTAGCGTACAGACCTGTGTTATCTACCACTTGTGTCCCATGTGTGTGGTATACAGACCTGTGTAATCTGTCACTTGTATCTCATGCGTAGCGTACAGACCTGTGTTATCTACCACTTGTATCCCATGTGTGTGGTATACAGACCTGTGTAATCTGTCACTTGTATCCCATGTGTGTGTGGCGTATACACACCTGTGTTATCTGTCACCTGTATTACGTGTGTCTGGTACGTTAGACCTGTGTTATCGGTCACTTGTGTCCCATTCGTGTGGGGCGTGTAGACCTGTGTTATCTGTCATTTGTGTCCCATGTGTGTGGGGCGTATACACCTGTGTTATATCTGCCGCTTGTATCAAGTGTGTGTCGTGTGTAAAGACCCTGTGTTATCAGCTGCTTGTATCCCATGTGTATGGTGTGAATAGACCTGTGTTATAAGTCATTTGTAACAGGTATGTAAGGCGTACATAAGCGTGTTTTATCTGTCAGTTGTGTCACAGGGGTGTGGGGCCTGTTTATTTGCCAATTGTATGTATGTCACAGGCCTGTTAGTGATATAGACCTGTGTTATCCGTCTCTTGTAACGCCGTGTGTGGGGCGCATAAACCAGCATGTATTACCTGAAACTTCATGGACGTATAGATCTGTGTTATCCATTTGTGGTAACACGTGTGTGGGGCCTGTAGACCTGTGTTATCCGTCTCTGATAACATGTGTGTGGGGCCTATGGATCTGTGTTATCCGTCACTTGTAACACGTGTGTGGAGCGTATAGACCAGAATGTATTATCTGAAACTTTATGGGCGTATAGACCAACATGTATTGTCTGAAACTTTATGGACGTATAGACCTGTTTTATTTATCACTTGTATCCCATGTGTGGGGCATATAGACCTGTGTTATCGATTACCTGTAACACGTGTGTGGTATAGACCAGTGTGTATTACCTGAAATTTTATTCGCGTGTAGACCAGCACGTATTATCGGAAACTTTATGCGCGTATAGACCTGTGTTATTTGTCACTTGTAATACGTGTGTGGAGCGTATAGACCAGCATGTATTATCTGAAACCAGCAGTGTCACGGATTAACTATACATCTTCACCCGTGACACCTTCAAAGTTCCTTTTGGGGTTTAATGTTGAAATTCTATACTCACATGGTTAAAACTATAGTTTTTTTCCATATACATGTATATACCAATAAACATTTAGAAATTTTGTGGAACTGAATGTTGCAATTTTCTGTGCTTTGTCCAGCATGTCCGATCTGTAATGAAGGTATTTTTTGAGTACCGTATCATTTAACTGTTACACCAACCAATGGAATGCTTTGTGGCGCACTTCATTCAGCTAAATGGAGACGACAATAACTTCAACCAACCAACCAACAAACCAACGGAGTTGAGTTGCCAATAACTGTGTAACCACATCGATCTTATTTTCTTACTGCGTAGAAAAATTTGGGGTCAGCTTGTTCTTGTTTACTATACTGACATAGTGTATTACTGCGCAGTGCCATCTTTACGATGTCGAGGTGTATACACACAGTCTTTATACGCAATCATTACACTAACTGAACGGACGTGTTGTCCCAACCGTAAGACGAAGACAACATGCGTGTGCAATTTGCGGAATTTGTCTCATACAATTAAATGCAGGTGTATATAAAGTGTGATTGAATGGACACGGTATATCCGGCCAAACTCCGTCTGATATAAATATATATAACACCTATATCTCTAAGCGGACTACTTGTATCGTTTACTGTAGTGAATGCTGTCTTGGTCGACTTCCTTATGTAAAGTTGGGTAAACACTATAGACTCGGATCTCGTGGCACCATTACACTCGCCCTCAGCTATTAATGTCAGCGTGACATGTAAATAACTACACACACACGCCTGATACAACCAGATACGTAGTACGTGTGCAGCTGACGTGGGTGTATGTACACACGTACGCTGACCGCCGGCTGAATTAATTTAATTGTGCGGAATGTAACAATGGGTTTAAACTGGTTAAACTGGCCCCATCCCATTTCAGTTAAATTAATATAAATGTATTTGTTACACTTACGTAAGGCCACTTCACCCGTGAGGGCCATATATAACATTCCAAACTAGAGTACGCACGATATACCATAAATACGGATAATAAAGATGAATAACACATGCAGAGACGTCCGTGTACTATTTGTTATTTTGTATGCTGATTCTATTTAGATTATATAATGTAGGCCCTGTATTATTGATGACTCTTTAATTGGTGGCTGATAATTGGTTATTTCCTTTCTGTTTTGTGTATAGGCCTATATAATACTAATTTATTTATTTATTTGTCTGATTGGTGTTTTACGCTCTACACAAGAATATTTCACAAAACGATGGTGACCAACATCTTATATAATGTTGGATAACTGATATGTGTGTGCAAAAAAGTATGATCTATACTCTGATTGGAGTATGTACTGTACTCATGAGTTTATTTCATTCCGAGGTTTGAAATTTTGAAAAGCCAAAATTTCATCTCGCTGTGCATGGCAGTCCCGATGTGTAATATAAGTTGCTTGAATTAGGTGTACCACTATATAGTGTGTACTTTTATGTTGCTTGCTCTCATTCACATGCTGGCTTCCTCTCCGGCCGTACGTGGGAATATTCGCGCCAGCAACATGGGGATGGTCTTGGGTTTCCCACGATCTTTGTCCTGTGTCCACCCACCCTAATTTTGGCCGCCGTCGCACAGGTCAAACATTCTAAAAACACAAATCAAAATAAACAGATAAATGAAATACAGGCCTCATTATGTATATGTCTATTTACTGAATGCTACATAGGTTGCTAAATACACGCATTGAATACAGGGGCATGGAAGCTCTGTGACAAAACTTAAGGTGTTCTTTCTTTTGACTTTTAGCAGATTTTAAGCAGATTTAAATCGTTCAGGCATTACAAGAACAGTAACATTGCTCATTTACATGTACAAATGTTAAATCTTAAGCTATCTGTCAGCCATCTGAAACAAAGCTTTGCGTCCAGCTACAATGTCACAGGATGCTTTGGGTGTACGTCGTACTCAACAATTTTTTCTTGTGGCATAGCGAGTCCAACTGAAGTATCATGCCGAAGACACCAGACATAACCCCCACTCAGTCATATTGTACTGACACCAGATCCACCAGTCCTGTTTCCTTGCCCTAACCTCTCAACGCTGAACAACCAGCGCGAGGCAGCAAAGAGTATGCACAGCAAACGGATGCGTTTTCTTATGTATACTTCCATATGTCACACCTATATAGTATAGCGACGAGTCTGTTTGGGAGTTGTATACAGCTGCATGAGTTCAGTCACACTGGTAACTTATACCATGGTGAACAAAACTCCCGATTTCAAGCAGAACATTTCATATCGTATAACCAAAAAAAAACAAATAATGCATTTTGTGAACAATTATTTCAGGTAGGTTTGTATACTGTTGTCAGAAATATATACATTTCTGATTAGCTGCGTGCATCTAGGCAGTTTAAAATGAAAGAAATAATGATTAAGGAGTCTCTCACCAATGCGGTTGCTGTGAGTAGAAGTCCAGCTCTTGCTGGCTTTCTCTCCTGTTGTGCGTGATAAGGTCCTGCAGAAACTTTCGGCTGGTCTTGGTCAAAAATCAAAACTCAACGCCACTGAATTGAACATGTAGCTAAATTTAGCTTTGCTAGGCTTATAATATTTAATTTTAGCCACATGCTTGTATCCAAAGTGGGATGGACTACATTAATAAATTTAGATGTCAGTGACGTCTTAAAGATTTTTTACAATTTTATTATCGCCTTTGCAATAATATTTTCTGAGTACTACAGAAGCTAAAAGAGTACTGTTATATGTGTACTTATCTGGGTAGTGAACTATTCTCACTTTTAAAATACCGGCTTTGATGCAAGGAAAACCTTGTGACGGGTATGGTTAACACAAAAAAGATATCTATTATATATTGGAATGGGTTAAACTCTGTAAAGATAATTCTAAAAAATACAGGTGTCCTTTCAGAAATTCCATTTATAGCGCTTTTTTTTTTATTTCATTTCTTCTTTAATTTCCCTTAAAAACGGAAAGGTACCTATTTATATACATTGTCCCCTCAAGGTTTTTCTTTAACCAGCCTATAATCACACTCAACGACCTGATGGTCCATATCCACTCAAGTTTGCAGAAGTAGGCCTATGATATCAGATAAAGTTTTCAGCGAATAACGAGCCAATACAAGGCTTTGTAAATATAACAGTACACACTTCTGTAAGTGTCTTTCTAAGCACTTAACCTAATATATGGTTTGTGTACTATAGGTTGTTTTTCTAGATCAAACCTGATGTGATCAGGATTAGGAGTCACGTGTTTTGCTTCTTTGGATCTATGTGTCTAGTCTGGTCAGCTGACACAGATTCTGTGTACTGCGATCTTCACTACGCATATCAACAACAACGTCACCTATATATTAACCAATGGCGACGCCGCAAGGTGGACATACTTAACTTTACGCCTGGCACGTTCCTTTCGGTTACCTTTCAAATATCAGATATTGTAACAGCTCCAACAAGCAATCTCAGATTATATCGACGAAAAGTTCTGAGAGACGTAGAAACATTTCTCTACAATATAAGTGGGCGTAGAGGGCCTACTATATACGGGAAAACATGTGAGTCTGCATGGCATGAAACGAGATATACAGAATGTGTTTGGCAGATTTAAATGTCACATTCTCATTTATCTTTCTAATGAGTACAAGCCAAGTACGAGCAATAAATCAAGCAACTAGCCATTCATTTTTAGCAAATCTGCGGTTACACTCCTCCACCTGTGCCCTGCGTTATTAATATATACTGCGTTTATCCAATGAGCATGCGTCCGGTTATTATATTGTGTATCTGCGAATCAATTCCCAAGCGTTACAATATAAAACATATTTTATATTTTGTGTGACATGAGGTTGCTTTGTTCGAAAGCATGTATATAAAGAGTACTCTTATTTTGTAATAAAATGTAATAATGCAAGAGAAGTAATAGGGTGACGTTTAAAGCATAGGCTATACCCAACGCCAAAACTGTTAAGAGTAATCTCTATGCCTATCGTGTTAAAATATTTTCCGGCGATTTCCTTTCTTGTCACCACGTATGTTAAACTTTACCTAACATCTCTTTTCAGAAAGAATAGGCATATATTATTTCAATGCATTTCAAAAATAGTATATATATATATATATATATATATATATATATATATATATATATATATATATATATATATATATATATATATATATATATATATATATATATCCCTATGAGTATAATGGTTCAGTTTGGGCGAATTACTTGCCTTTGGTAAGTCGTCTCAGTAAAGCAGGACTAGATAATAGAGCGATGGAAATCCGTCCTGCAAAAAGGAGGCACATTACATGCACGCTAAGGACTCCTTCGTCGTGATATGACTGAAAAATTGTTAAACCCGCCCATAAAACTGGATGGCATCATATTATTGAAACATTCTTTAGCATGATATTAAACAACAGTCAGCCAAGCAGTCAACATTGTTTTAGTCACATTTCTGATGATCCGCAAGCTCGTATAAGCAGAAAACTCGGCACACCCGATCAAACTTCTTACATTTCTGGGATAGCGCTCTGCATTTTAGCAGGGGCAGGCCAAGTACTGCGTAGGTAGATCTGCAGCTCTCAGTGTTCGAACTGGGTGACTCGGCAAATCTGGTGAATTCGACATACTGCTCTAGTGAGGTAACACTTTGACCATTCTATAACTTGGACCGACCCGACAAGGAAACTTTGTCGTTATATAACTACTGAAAGTGACTGAAAATTCCATGCAAACAGAGAAGCAATCAAGCAGTATCATGCCTGTATATATCTTTGGTCATTGAGATAGCGGTTCCCATGAAGCTGCAAGGGGACTATAACATAACGTCGTCTTGATGTTACCGAAATTCTGTTAAAGGTAACATATAATCCTTCTCCAGATCTGTGCTGCTATATATATCTTACCAAGTCCGTGATGCTATATACCTCAGTACCAAATCCGTGTCCCTATACTACATGTTTACCAAATCCTTGTTCCTACTGCTTACCAAATTCATGATGTCATGCCGCATTAAAGCTGCATGTAATGCTAGCGTACCAAATCCATGTTGCTATACCGCTACCAAATCTTAATGTGGTGCTAGTTTACCAAATCCGCGTTGCTCTACTGCTATAAAATGTGCTTGT
This sequence comes from Liolophura sinensis, assembly GCF_032854445.1. Taxonomy (NCBI): domain Eukaryota; kingdom Metazoa; phylum Mollusca; class Polyplacophora; order Chitonida; family Chitonidae; genus Liolophura; species Liolophura sinensis. The sequence goes on from NC_088300.1 coordinate 32,157,412, forward strand.
GGTGCTAGCTTACCAAATCCGTGTTGCGGAACCTCTTACCAAATCCGCATGTGGTGTTAGCTTATGAAATCCGAATTGCGAAAAACCTCCCCAAATCTGCATGTGGCGCTAGTTAACCAAATCCGTGATGAGGAACCTCTGACCAAATCTGCGAATGATACTAACCAAATCCGTGTTGCTATAGCACTTACCAGGTCTGAACGTGGTGCTAGCTAACCAAATCCGTGTTGTGGAACCTCTTACCAAATCCGCATGTGGTGTTAGCTTATGAAATCCGAATTGCGAAACCTCTCACCAAATCTGCATGTGGCGCTAGTTAACCAAATTCGTGATGAGGAACCTCTGACCAAATCTGCGAATGATACTAACCGAATCTGTGTTGCTATAGCACCAAAACCATACTGTTACCTCTTAATAAAACCATTTTGATACCACTTACCAAAACCATTTTGACACCACTTACCAATGCCATTTGGATACCTCTTACCAATGCCGTTTGGATAACACTTACCCATGCCGTTTGGATAACACTTACCAAAACCATTCTGATACTTCTTCCCAAAACCATTTTGATACATCTTACTAACACTAAATAACACTTTATATTCTTACCAAAACCATTTAATACCTCTTACGAACCCATTCTGACCTTTACACCAAAACCATGTTACTATTTATGAAAATCAACCATTTAGGAAATAGTTAACAATTATTCTGTTTCACATATACCTTCATGCTTTGGATCATATAATACTTTATATAAAGCCATTCTTTTGCCATTGTAGGATCCCGAAACCATTTTCTATGCACCCAATCCAGGCACATTGCATGTCAACGTGCCAGGAAAACATGTCTGGACTTGGAAACAGGCAATAACGCGGTGACATACTAATTAGTGAATGTTCTACATCTGGACTAATGAAGACAATCCTGACGGGGTCCCCTGTGATGTCACATCAATTATGCCACTCTCTGGCGGGCGATTGTTGCGAGACTACCAGGCTCTCAGAGGAGTGTCGACGTCTTAGTTGAGACTGTCGAGGCCAACTGGGCAACGCATTGGTCAGTTCAGTAGCCTCGTTCCTTGACGAGATGGAAGAGGTCAGCCCTTCCTTGCCAGTGTCTCTCCTCCCCTTCCCTACTACTGTCGGTATCCACCATCCATATAAACAATTCTCAAGACATAATTGAAACATCCTTTATACTAAGACGTGAAACACCAATCAAATAAATAATTAAATCATTAATCTCACAACAATTTGTCTCAGACTTCCAAAGTAAACCGACAACCTTCGCTGTTGATATAAATACGCTTCGATTGGTCTGTACTAAAACTGAATTCTTCGAAAGCGAAAAGATTCATCGATAAGAGTAGCACTGTTCACAAAAGAATAGACAAAGGATTTGCAGATCTCTTTTGTTTATTATTTATTCTTATTCTCTCTTTTTTTTTCTTTTTTTTTTTAATTTACAGCGACTTCACAACTTAGACACCAGAACAACCGCCTTCGTCACAAGCTCTGGGGGCTTTATATGTTGTCTCCTTTCATGAACTTATATTTCCAAGTTTTATGGATTCTGGTGTAAACCTTGCCATGGATACTGGCTGCGTCTTTCGCGCAGCATTATAGCAAATCTATGCAACCACTGAACTCAACTTCGTGTTTTTTTTTACCTAAAACAGCCATTTGCCGATTTATCAGCTGGTAATGAAGTCTCTTATTGGGCTTATTGATTTTGTTTATAATTGCCGTTAAAACTTCATATAAAGACTTAAAATTTAACAGATTTCTGTCAGCAATATACGTTCCGGCGTTGCTTAAGTCAAACCATCTTTGTATATAATTGTTATTAAAGCTAATCGATATTGTATAAATCTTAGGGGTTTTGTATAAATCTTAGGGGTTTTATGTAAATCATGCCAGCTACATGTGTGCGGGTAATACGTTGGAACACGTATATTTCTTCAGGCTACAAACTAGATGAAACCATACACAGTCCTGTTACACGACACATATATGTCTTAATGCCAATACACGAATTATCACAGAAGCAGATTTGTTAATCCTATCATCCAGGGATATTGTATAAACATTCGGTTTCCTGGCAACAGCATACCGTTTATACGTATATTTATACAAGAAATATAAGACATGAAAGATCTAACTTTCGTTCAACAAATCAGTGAGTTACCGTTCACATGTATAATATACATGTGAATATATATATATATAGCCGTTTTTATAACATCGTCTAGCGCAGGTGGGCCTACAGGCCGTATACATATTGTATCCCAGCATCTGGTTGACTATGGGTTTGCAATTAACGGAATTGATGCATTGTTCCCATCAATTCGCTGGCTACTAGCGTCTGCATGAATGGGCTGGTGACCGGGTGACCTGACGGGAAGCAGCCTGAAGGAGCATCGGTCGGTCACCGTGTCATCCCACCATCCCCATACCCAGTACATAATCGACCTGGTCCAGCCCATGCCATAGGGCTGATTTATTCGTAGCCCGTGTGTCACGCATCAATTAACTTATCAGCGGATGAAAGTTTCTGTCAAATAACCCACACGTGTAAGTTGACGTGTTTAACACGTCCGTGACACAGATAGATGACTATATTTATTTCGCGTCATTGTATACTTGTATATGCTTGAAGCGGAGGGATGCTTGGCATGGTATCGAATCGGCTTATAAGGACGGCGTGCAGCTCCGCGACATGAGCCAAATGGGCCAATGTGTATATTGCTATCCGAAAAGCAGGAAGGTTGTTGTCGATCTAACACGTTGTCAACTCTCGTGTCAAGGTAACCTCGTTCTGGGGTTATCCACAAGTCTGCTCAGACTTCGTCTGGAAGGAAGACGAATCGCACAGACCCGGAAGTAACTATAGAAAAGACCCTTGTTACCTTACACCAATCAGCGCACGAGCTATGCGTCGTGTTCAACTCCAATTTGGATTATAGTTCAGCAATAAGCTGACGTCTCCGCGAAAACCTCCCGGGTATATTGGCACATGCAAAAACACGGGATTTGGGCTCAACCTTTTATCTAGAAAAAAAGTAATACGTTGAAAATCAGGGTCAACTCGACTTACATAAACGCTGATGACCTATATCAACTTCCAAACATGAGGTCGTGAAGCACCGCTGGAGAAATTAGCATTATTGTGACCTGGTTTCCCACCCCATGAAACCTTAGATTTCCTGCCCCATGAAACCTTAGATTTCCTACCCCATGAAACCTTAGTTTTCCTGGATTAATGAGTGAATAGTTATCTGGGTGATTATGTCATATATATTTGGACCGAAGTAGGTATTGTACCTGTCATACATGATCATGGCTAAACAAATGGACACAGTGACCGAAGAATTATAAGTTTGTCAGATTATGCGGTGCACAGCTCCGTACAGGTACAAGCTCCATATGTCTCTGTAAAACATATATACACGACATATACATGTTGATTTATATGGAAGAGATAAAGATGGAGTTAATTTGCCTCCTTGACGGAGTGTTTAATGTGTTAGCACGGCTCAATGGTCCAGGAGCCTCCCACCAATGCGGTGAATGGAAGTTTAGCCTATGCTGGCTTCATCTACAGTTATACGTGGGAAGGTCAGAAACCTGTGGATGGTTCTGGGTTTTTCAAGGGCTGTGTCAGGTTTCCTCACATGCATCATAATGATGGCCGCCGTTGTATAAAAGAAATATTCTTGAGCACAGAGTAAAACACCAACCGTGTAAATACATAAATATACGAGTTGGAAGATAACATACATGAGTTATATATACCGGTTAGAGGACAACGCATCTGATTGTTGGAGAGTCGGAGGATGGAAAACAAATGGCATATTCATAGGAAAGCACGATATTTGGAATATCCATATAGAATAAAAGATTACAGCGTAGAGTAGTGACGACATTGTAGTAGTTGGCAAATCGTCATACAGGTGAAATCCGCCCGCCTGTCAATTTACTTCAGTTAGGGTTTTATAGGACAGGGAACATCATGCCATGAGATGGAAAACAATATTTTGTACATTTCGAAATTTTGAACTGTCCATTTACATACTGAACCATTGCACTTGGTTTGTTAAATGTTATGTCGTGAAATCAGAGCTAATTGATTAAGTTTAGAGCGCTACAGCTCTAGGACAATGAGATCGTGTGTTCCAGTACAACTCCCGCCGGCACAGCTCTGACAATACATATATTTGGTTAATAACTTATTCTGAATGGAGGGTGAACTTGGCATTACACAATTGAACGTATTGTTTGAATTTGTTTTTTTTTTTATTTTCATTTATTTTTTTTTTATTTTCATTTATTTTCTTTTTTTATTTTTATTTATTTGGTGCTGAACCACTGACGGATCTTTAACAAGCTACTGGCGAACTTCCTCACGTGTGAGGTAAAAGTTTGAATACCATATTGATGGGGTGCAAGTGGTCTTCCATGCACAAGCGTTAGGAAACGGAGACGAGGACACAAGTGGTCTTCCATGCACAAACGTTTGGAAACGGAGACGAGGACACAAATGGTTTTCCATGTACAAACGTTAGGAAACGGAGACGAGGACACAAGTGGTCTTCCATGCACAAACGTTTGGAAACGGAGACGAGGACACAAGTGGTCTTCCATGCACAAACGTTAGGAAACGGAGACGAGGACACAAGTGGTCTTCCATGCACAAACATTTGGAAACGGAGACGAGGACACAAGTGGTCTTCCATGCACAAACGTTTGGAAACGGAGACGAGGACACAAATGGTTTTCCATGCACAAGCGTTTGAAAACGGAGACGAGGACACAAGTGGTCTTTCATGCACAAACGTTTGGAAACGGAGACGAGGACACAAGTGGTCTTCCATGCACAAACGTTTGGAAACGGAGACGAGGACACAAGTGGTCTTCCATGCATAAACGTTTGAAAACGGAGACGAGGACACAGGTGGTTTTCCATGCACAAGCGTTAGGAAACGGAGACGAGGACACAAGTGGTCTTCCATGCACAAACATTTGGAAACGGAGACGAGGACACAAGTGGTCTTCCATGCACAAACGTTTGGAAACGGAGACGAGGACACAAGTGGTCTTCCATGCACAAACGTTTGGAAACGGAGACGAGGACCACCATGCACAAACATTTGGAAACGGAGACGAGGACACAAGTGGTCTTCCATGCACAAACGTTTGAAAACGGAGACGAGGACACAGGTGGTTTTCCATGCACAAGCGTTAGGAAACGGAGACGAGGACACAAGTGGTCTTCCATGTACGAACGTTAGGAAACGGAGACGAGGACACAAGTGATCTTCCACAATCGTTTGACAACGGAAACAGGAACACAAGTGGTCTTCCACAAACGTTAGGGAAAAGAAACGGGGAAACAAGTATTTTTCCACAAACGTTAGGCAACGAAATCGGGAAGACAAGCGGTATTTCACAAACGCTAGGCAACGGAAACGGGGACACAAGTGGTCTTCCACAAACGTTAGGGAAAAGAAACGGGGACACAAGTGGTCTTCCACAAACGCTAGGCAACGGAAACGGGGGTATAAATGGTCTTCCACAAATGTTAGTCAGCGGAAACGGGGGTATAAATGGTCTTCCACAAATGTTACGCAACGAAAACAGAAGCGGTCGCCGCTTATTGTCACAGTAGTGGTGTCACATGATTGGTAATTGCGTTACACACCATATTCATGTGATAATAAAAGGCATAATAACGAGCAGTGAGGTTATGTAGGACAATTCAAAGATTACTTTGTCCAAGGCCAGGTTTGAACACGCACAACGTGTGTCTCAATGAATGAAAGACAATTAGTGTCGGCCTCGGACAGGATTTGGTTCTTTCATACAGTTGGTGTTGAGTGAAAAACGGTCCAAACCTCCTTGATGATCTCTATAGGCCTACAATATGAATGAACAAATGAACGAATGAATGAACGAATGAATGAACGAATGAATAAATGAATTAATAAATGGATGGATATATGAATACCTCATATAATCACTTGACCGTTACTACGACGACAATAAGGCCTATGTCGCAGGAATGACTATCCTGACGAACTAATATGAAATTATCGATTCGTCAAAATTATTACACTATGATACTGTTAGTGATCGACGCTGTGTGCAATTGTAGTACCCTTCTCCAGGGATGGCGCAATCCGGCCACCGGAAGGGGTCGAGACCTGAAACGAAACCCTTGAAAACCTCCAGAACGCAGTTTACATCCTGACATCGATGGCACTAACTGCTCACATAAGATTCAGGATTATATGTACATGTATTATGTATCGTGTAATACATTGTCACCACTGCTCAAGTAGGGGCCATTGCTCTGCGAATGGCTCAACGCTTTGCAGTTTATAGCCAACAGTGTAGATGTGCCATTGACGGTTGATTGAAGGTCATGTTGCTTCCTGAACTCCAACTCTAGGCCTATATATGGATGTCTTTAATGGTAAGAACGGTGAATACATGTGACATACCCGAATGAAATTTATGAAACACAAATTCAGTCCTCATTTCCCCTGTCCAGTGTTGTAGATCTAGATTTCACATTCCCGATTGTCTTTTTGATTAGCGCGTCGTGGCGGAAGGTGCGCGCTAATGTGCCTAGTTTCTTCAGCGAGAACACCATACACCGTGATTGGCTGACTGATATTTCATGAAAACACCGTTGCTTTTTTTTTTGTAGGTCCGAACAGGCACGATGATAGCAATTTGTTTAGTTCTGCTTGTGTGCAATAACAACAATTGACTGTGCCACATATCAAGTTTCTTTCTGTGTACACGCTCTGAATACGATTTGAAAACTGACACTGATTTATATGTCAAACACATGTAATGAGTTTTTCAAACTTAATCCATGGAAACTGGATTACTATTTTCAATTATGTAGCATGATTTTACTTTACACATCGCTTGCTGTATATTGCCTCATAGTTTTGTACATATGCATGCATTCCTAAATATGTTGTGGATAGTTTGCTACTTCTAATCTTGTCTTGGCGAACATTGTAATTTCTAAACATATAAACATAATTTTGAAACTTAAGATGTCATCGGCTTTACACGGAAGCTCGTTAGTGTCATGGTGAAAAACAATTGATGGAAAAAAAGTCGAAATTTCAGCTTTTTTCCCGAAATTTTGATTTTTCCCTCGAAATTTTAACTTTCCTATGACGAAATTTCGACTTTTTTATGTCATGGAGCTGGAATTGCGATATACCTTGCGTATTGTTTCACACGATATCTCCGAGTGTCATCAGAGTGTGTCATTGACAAGATGCCGAAATTTCGAGAAAAATAGTCGAAAATTCGACTATTTTTACTCCCAAATTGTTTTTCACCGTGACACCAATGGGGTTCCGTTGTTCTTCAGAGCTACAACAAGGTTCTATATAGCTTGACAAGACGTGCCTTAGGAGCATTGATTATAGTACATAGCTAAACAACCCATAGCGATATACAGTGCAGGGTTTGATTGTGGCTGATTGAATGATGAAGAGGTTGATTATTGCCTGACGTCAGCTCTGTAAGCATTCTTTCAGCCATCTCTTGGAGATCTCATCTCCATCTCACATTTCATAATACTGTATCTAAGCTACGTCATATCCATTTATTTGGGTGTTTTTCCAATTTTCATAGAGGTACACGTGTTTTCCCTCCGTCATGACAACACAAGCAGTCGACAATGCTCGTGTATAACGTTTGTGCGGTCTTGCACTCGTTGGGCACCGCTTAATTTCTTCCACCGATATGCTGTTCATATATGAGCGTCACATGTTTAAAGGTTTGTCAGTAAATTGACAAAGGTCAGTGGTTTACACCGGGCCCTTAAAACTGGCCGCCATGGTATGTGAACAATACTTTAGTATAGCGTAAAGCAACAAATAAATATATAAATAAATAAATAAATATAGTTCTCTTGAATGGCCCGAATTAGTGTGTTCGCACAAGCTGTGAATAATGTCAGGACAACCTAAGTCTACAGCCCACTTGACCAACTTTTGTACACACCAGAAGGCAGCCCCGATACATGACTTACACCACTTGCCCTTGTGTGTAGTATTGTGTACAAATCACACATAGGATGCATCCATTGTCTGCTCACTGCAGTCTATTATGATTGTTAGGTTCTTCGTTGGGAGTTGCATTGTCCCCTTGTTGATGCTATTGATTTTTCGTTATAGCTGTTACAAGACAACAACAATTTTCTGCATGGGTTATATTATAAAGGCAGAAATATCGGCGCCATGTATTTTGATATGTCTTGTTGAGCTTGGTTTAGCACGTTGTCTGCTGGAAAACGTTACGAAAAATAGGCAAAATCTTATTTATCATAGAACTGATTTGGTTACGCCTCACCATTAGCTACACTGCTTCACGGAAGAATGACGTAGATGTATAACGTTGCTGTGCTTGGTATTCATAAAAAATACGCACGCTAATGTTCATATACCTGCATGTCAACGTGAAAAGATATCTAATACTTTTGAATTGATCAGCTCTGATTGATTCTGTTTGGTGACCCATTAAGATGTCATGGCTTATCTGTTTTGCAAGGCGTATCCGTCAGCTTTGTAGATCTTTCGTAATATTCGACATAAGTATATAATGTTCACATTATTTGGTACGAGCTTCAAACACTTACTGTTTCTGATTCTCTCGATGGATATGTCAAAAGCGATTGATTGTTAGGCACAACGAGTTGTCGTTCCTGGTTGAATATCCCCCTGAATTTACAGCAAATGGAAATCCACGTGGTTTTTAAGATATAATTTTCTTAACACGTTTAGTATTTGAACGCGTATAGTTTTAATCAGTGGCAAAGAGTGCAGGCGCATGTGTGGGTGACATGCGATGCCACTACAAGCGATCGCCCATAATATGGACGGTTTCCACACTGTGGGGAGTATGGAAGTGTCGCAGAAAACTGCAGTTGTTGAAAAGTTTCACCTTTAGGAGTTTGTGGCAAAGAATTGCAGTTGTTGAGACCTGGACAGTCATTGAATCCTACAGTGTGAGGAGCTTAGTAGTGCTATCAGGAATTGCAGTTGTTACCCTCCACAATCAGTTACCCATTTTTCATAAGACATTTTAACTTAAAGAGACGTAGAGGCTTATGTAAGACTGCAGCACTGAGAGGTTAGAGCAAAGAAACAGGACTGATTGGCCCGGTGCCAATATTATGTGACTGGGTGGAATGTCATGTACCGTGTCTCTGGCATAATACTTCAGTGGCCGCATGGGCTCGCCCTGGTGCAAGAAGTTATAGCCCCCGCGCCACCGCCCACCCCGGTATAGTATGTATACACACACCTAAATAGCTCCTACTCGTCATATGACTGAGAAAATGTAGGTTATACCCCAGGCATACATACATATGACTATAAACTGTGTACATTCATGAGAGACACCTGAGGTGAAAATCAAGACAATGTGTCGGGTGTAACGACGTCAGAGAAAAAAAATTAGCACAGAATATACACTGTTTGTACCACAACAGATTTCGACTTATTTCCGTGAGAAATAAGACAACTTTCGCGTTCAACTGATTTTCAGATGACTCCAGTATCCCAGTTCCATGACCCTCGGTGTTTGTATGACGCTTTAGAAGGTACAAAAAAACCTGATGAGATGTATAGGTGTATGTCAACTAAAGTTTACATATGTACCAGGTCGACCGACGGATGTATTATTTCGGTGAGTGACCGATTTAGGATGATATATATATATAAATATATATATATATATATATATATATATATATATATATATATATATATATATATATATATATATACTTGAATTGTATCAAACAAAGCATATATAAGTGACCCTGATGATGATACACTTAAAAAATGAATCTGTTAAATTTAACAGAAATCCTGTTATCTGAGTGATGCTAGAATGTATTCTGTTATTGCAGCAGATTATTACATATTCTATTAATTCAATACAACCATTGCAAGGCGGGGGGGGGGGGGATTTGACAAGAGCGGAACGACTATCACAGTCTATTAGGCGAGGGGCCAGGGGTTGCCTATGCCCCGGAAGCTCCGGGATATTAGATTGCCGGGGAGAGAACCTGAGTGATTTCGAAGTGTTTTGAATGCAGATTTGGCCAATGTGTACACATTCATTTTCACATTAAAAAGACAAAAAACAACTTCAGCTTAGGTTGGGTTTAAAACAGGCTGTCCCTGAATATATAGTATTTATTGTCACGGGTTCCAGAGTTACAAACAGCAGAAGTAAAACTGCGTCATCTCTCTTGTCCACCAGACGGAAATGGCTACTGCTGCCTGCGTGGCACGATTTAAGAGAGGTAATTCTGTAAAACAAGAACATGTCTAAATAGGCCTACATACTATTTAGAAAAATGGTACGAAATTGTAATATTGGTTTATACAGGCAACAGCAAATATCTGTGGAAAGAATGTTAATAGCTAGGTAAGAAATATAGGCTAAAATATTATTTTTCGTCGACTTGAGCGGAACATTTTTGCCTCGCAATCCCTCACCCCCACCACCAGCCTACGCCCCTGCATTCCATTAGACTAACAGGACATCATATTGTTTAATATGACACAACAGTGTTATAATAATAGAATATACATTCGAGCATCACTCAGACAACAGACTTTCTGCTATATTTGACAGATTGATTTTTTTGAGTGTAATAATTGAGTTTTAATAGTATCGCATTTTTAACCTTTTCTGAATGTAATCGTTATTTATTTGAGAACCAGTGTGTGTTTTAAGCGGTACAAAGATCATGCCTACACTGCATATCCTCCATGCATGTTGATAAACCATGTCAACAAGTTCTCCGTAGATAATATTGACGTGAAATTACAGTAACTCTATATTATATAGGATACAATGAAAACATCCCATGAGTAGTGACCTTAACATTTACACTGCAACTAAAGAAGGCTGTCTGACCTTTGATTGTTTTTACCGAAAATTATGTAGATCGTTATATCAACAATAGATGATGAAATTCGGTGAGTCAAATACTGGATGTGTACATCCCTGTGTCGCAGAAACTTTTATGTTAACTCGCGTCCATATACATCCAGCATTCAATTACTAATGATTTTAAAGGTCCTGCAAAATTACCCTGCTACACTTTGTGTGAAGATGTTCTTTGAATGCAAATAATTACATCCCAGAGTTTTTTTAAATTCAAAAATGGCTTCAAAATGGTTTAAATAAACAAAATAAATTCAAGCGTATATAAAACCAGCGGTAATTTGACCATTGACACGTGACGTGACGAGTTGAACGCTGAACGAGCAAGTGGCAAGTTACAAATGGCGGTAGCGTGAAATCAGGTGGTCATTGTCACATTACTGTACACGGCAATCATCTCAGATGCCCAAACGCTGGGGGTATATAGAGAACTCCGTTGTCGAGGGGAATAGTACACCAGCACGGCGCAATGTCCCCGGAGCCTCCCACCATGCGGTCGCTGTGAGTTTCAGCTTTTGCAGGCCTTCATGCGGCCTTGTTTATTTGTTGCTTTGTATTTGTACAAAGCAACAAATAAACAAATAAAGTATATATACTTTGTACTATAATAATCATATTGTTTCATGAATTATTTTAGTATGTATTTATTTATTTGATTGGTGTTTTACGCCGTACTCAAGAATATTTCACTTATACCACGACGACCAGCATCTTTATGGTGCGCCATGGCAACTCGGATCCAAGTTGGACTGACCTTTGGTCTCTAGTATACATGAGAGCTACACATATGTTAGCAGTTTACCAACAAAGCATCATAACAAAGGTAGAGATCTACAGCAGACTACATAGCATTGCGCCGAAGTAGTTTAAGACCTGAAAGGTTCCCCATTCCATTAAGTCCATACTAGCACCAGAGCATACTCCTTCCAGCGCACGCACCTCTCTCTACATTCGCTTTACATAACTGCCACCACTAGCAAAATTTGTACAGGAATCTTGAACTGGGTTCACTGGGGTCAAGGTGATGGGGCAGGATGTGATGTCGTGGAACACAAAAACTTTTTTTGTCTCAACTTTTCTTACTAATAATACTTCATACACATGTTTTATTGCCCGCCGTTTCCAATTGAAAGATAAGACTTAGATATACATGAAGACAAACGTTTCTTATTCCTCTGTATAATTTATGCTTCTCACGAAAACTACCTTTAGTAAATGCTGGTACTTAGAAATGACCGAAGAGTTCCAAACACCAACGAAAATTAAAGGATCCCTTGCAACTGGCTAGGAAATCGTCACACTTTGGTGCAGCAGTGAGGTGTAATTTTTTCACACAGAAAAAACAAGTAAAACTTATTTGAATATGAAGTACCACTGCTGTTAAATATGTATGAAAAATTGCAGTAATCCGATTTATACTTTTCGTTTTATCAAAGACAACAGTTGGGTCAAAAGCAGGTTTGGCTATTTTAAGGCGTTTTCCTGCGGAGATTCACTTCATGACAAAAATGATATTACGTGAACCAAAATCATTTCCACATATTTGGTGTCTGGTTGGGGAGTAGTAGGCCATAACGAAGTATCGTGTTGGTTCACTGTAATACTTTTATGTTAACGTCTTTTGACGTAAGAAAGTATAAGTAAATAAAGGACTCGAAACAGCGTCTCAATTCAGGCACTCCCTCTATTCCACTCACTTCATCACCTCGAGCAGTATCACCCCGTCCCGCAGTATGTTTCTTATGTAATATTAACCAATCGCTATGCTGCAACATCATGAATATTAATTTAGGGGAGCTGATCATGTGATGTAAACATACACGTGCTAAACAAACTATGCTAATATCACATCGCCCTTCTTTTGAAGAAAAGCTAATTACATTATTAATATTCTTAAACAAATTTTTCTTCTGAAGGACTGCCGAAGCATACACTTCAAATGCAACCAATTTCAATTTAAAACAAAACAGAATACATTGCAAACTGTAAGTATTTGTAGAGTCCGTTTGATACTTAAAACTTGAGGTGGAGTCAAATGTCAAACGATATCCGTGGTTCACCATGTTTTAAAGCTAAACACAAATTTATCCATACGTTAAACTTTCATAAGAGTGTTGAAATTAATATCTTATGCCCATACTTCAATCCCTGTCAATCAGATGGCACATTGCAAAATAGTGTCAATAAAATTGTCAAATAAAATTACGGTGCATTGTCAATTTCTTTTAAAACACTGTCAAGATCACACAATTTGGAACAATTTAATATACCATATAAATTTAATCATAGCACTTTGAATCATTCAAATCCATGAGTCAGAGTGATGGAAAAACTGAACCTATCTGCAAATGCATCACTCATTCCAATGCCAAGGAATGATGGAATCCAATAACTGAATAAAATGCACACATTAATCACGATTCACAAATTCACTGTTGGAGCTGGAACTTGCATTCTGACTAAAATCTGCAACTGAAAGGAACACAAACTATGCTCACAATAACACACACACACACTTCCACTTTATTTAGTTATGAAATCAGATAAAAACGTAACCAAAACGTAAGAACTGTTGGTGATGTGTCAGGTGATTTCGGAGTCTCAGGATGAGTTGGGTTTTCCAGTGATGGAGGTGTCGAGCCTGTTGATTTGTTGTTCAGACTGTTGGCCGGTGGTGCTGGTTTGGAAGGAATGATGTGACGACAGTTCCGTTGATAATTTCCACCGTCAGGTGTGGAGACAATATATGCTCGTGGTATTTCGGCTGCTTTTCTCACTATCGCTGGTTTCCATTTCCCATTGAGGTGTTACATGTGCACATCCTCTCCTTCCCTTAATGGTTTTTGAGATTGGTTGTTACGGTTGTAGTATTTCTCACTGTTCATCCGTTTCTGTGAAAGTCGCCTTTGTACATCTTTTGCGTTTTATACAGATGGACGGAGCTGTTTTTGTTGGACCGGGAGGTTGTTTCGAAGACGACGACTCATTAGGAGTTGAGCTGGTGTAGCGGTTCCATCAGTGGTTGTATTTCTGTAGACTAACAGTTCCATGTACAGGTCAGGGCCGTCGGTCTGGGCTTTCTTCATGATCCATTTTGTTATACTGACATGCTTTTCAGCAAGTCCATTAGATTGGTGATGGTAGGGGCTGTTCATGGTGTGCTTGGAACTCTTTCATTGTCAGATAACAGTTCTTCACATATGCCGTGCCGGGCAAAGATTGATTTCATGTGGTTGATGACACTGTTGGCAGTGATATTAGGTAACATGCTGATCTCAAAACAGTGACTATAATAATCAGCCACGATGACATAGTTATGGTTGTGCCACTCAAACAGATCTGTGGCTAACAATTTCCTTGGCCCGTTTGGTATCGGCGGTGACATCATCGGTTCCTTCGGTAGGGAGGACCTGAGTTCAAAACATGTGCTACATCTGTCCACTTAGTCTTCAATTTGCGAACAGATGTGGGGCCAGTAGAGAAATTCTCTAGCACGTCGTTTGAAAAGTTCCATGCCGAAATGTCCTGCATGTATCTGTTGCAGCACGTCGACATGCAGTGATGGCAGAATCACAATTTTGTCACTTTTGAACACTATGCCGTTCAAAACAGTCAGTTCGTCTCGCACATTTTTGTCACTTTTGAACACTATGCCGTTCAAAACAGTCAGTTCGTCTCGCACATGCCAGAATTCTCTCAGATCAGCGTCCACTTGTCGTTTAATCTGTGGCCAGCCTCTGTGAATGACAGATTTAAGTTTGATGAGAGTTTGATCCTTCTGTGTTTCCAATTTAATTTTTTCCAGTTTTTGATCAGTTACTGGGATCTGTTCAAATACTGCATGAACGTGCTCTTCCAGGGTTGGATCTTCATGTGCGTCATGTCCAGATTTGTAATTTCTCAAGAGTGTGTCCGCAATCAGAATTTCCTTTCCGTGGCGAAAAACTACATTCAAATCGAAAAGCTGTGAACGCAGCATCATACGCTGTAGTCTGGGTGGTGCTGAAGCCAGTGGTTTGCGCATGATTACCTTAAGTTGCTTGTGATCACTTTGTACTGTCACTTGTTTTCCATAGATATAAGAATGAAACTTCTCAGCCAAAACTGAATTGCCAACATTTCTTTTTCTATCTGTGCATAGTTTTGCTGTGTCGGCGTATGTGCTCGTGAGGCGTAGGCAACTGGTTTGCCTTCTTGAAGAATGACTGCGCCAAGGCCTGATTTTGACGCGTCTACTTGGAGAGTGACGTCCTTGGTGACCTCATAGTATGCTAACACTGGTCCTGGTGTTCGCGTGATGATGGATTTCATCTGTTCAAATGCTTTGTCCCAATTTGCGTAATTGATCATACCCATCACGGTTTCCAGTTCCTTTTTCGAGGTAGGGGCCGGCATCTGTTCAATCGCTTTAATCTTGTCTGGGTCAGGTTTCAGACCTTCCGACATGACACTGTGCGCGTAGAACCAATTTCCATTTTTGCGCAATTCAGATGCAGGTTTTTGTCACGTCATCTCTGAAGTAGTTCTCGTCGTGCAGTTCTCGGGTTGGTATGTAGAGCAGGATGTCATCATCCAAGACCTCAACGCCGTCAAAACCTTCCAGAGCTTCGTGTGCTTTCTTTTGAAAGATTTCCTGGGCTGATACAAGGCCAAAAGTAAGCGTGTAAATGCCCACCTGCCAAAGGAAGAGTTAAATGTTGTGAGTTTACTCCTTTCATCATCTAGCTAGATCTGCCAGTACCCGAACGTTGCGTCGAGCCGACTGAAGTATTTCGCACCTGCCAGTTTATGTGTTATGTCCTCCATTGTAGAAAGTCCATAGTGCTCTCACATTATGTTTTCGTTCAAATCCTTCGGGTGGGCTTACTGATTCTGTGGGCTCGCCAATGGCTCTGATAACGCCCTTTGACTCCATACGTTTTAGTTCATTTTTGACTCGATCCCTTACTGCTATTGGGACACGCCGTGGTGCGTGCACAACCGGTAGTGCATTGTCTTCGAGTCAACTTTTGGCTT
Source organism: Liolophura sinensis (assembly GCF_032854445.1). Lineage (NCBI taxonomy): Eukaryota > Metazoa > Mollusca > Polyplacophora > Chitonida > Chitonidae > Liolophura > Liolophura sinensis. Next base: position 32,173,431 of record NC_088300.1, read on the forward strand.
TTCCTGGAAGGCAACCAAGCTCTGTGAAGATATCCTTGTTTTTCTTGACCATTAATTCTTTAGTCAAAAACTGCTTTGTGATTGGTTGATCAATTGTCGTAACCTCCAGGTGTAGCAGCTTACAGGCGCTGAAACCTAGGAAGGGTTTTGCTGGGTTATCCACAACTACAAACTACAAATAAGTTCTAAACAATGTTTTTGTACTTGCATGGTACCGTGCATTTACCTGTGACTTTGAGCTGATTACCACCACATCCTGACAACTTGGGGATAAAACGTGTTTGTAGAGGTACTTCCCTTGACGGAAGTCTTTCGTATGTTTCTGTGGGAATGCAGTTTACCTGTGTTCCAGTATACACCTGAGAGTTTTGCCTGTGTTTCCCATGTCAGTGTTTGCATATGCTTCATTTTCTTTGTTTTCAGTGTTGTTAACTGCTGGGCAAGTTTCTGACTTCTTATGTTCATATCCACACCGACCACATTGAGAATTGCCCTGCTTGTCATGTGTGTTCCATTTCTGAAACTTCTTAAATTTCTGTTGTTTTTGTCCGTGAAATTTGTCTTGACTAGTTTTGCATTTATTGTCAGATTTTAGTTCGTGGACTTCATCGGGAGTTTTGTTCAAGACTTTCAATTGTTCACGTGATATATATCACGCCCTGCCAATTTTTGTGGCATTTTCTAGAGTTAGATCATCTTCTAAGAGGAGTGCTTCCTGAACTTCAGATGAATTTGAGCCCATGAGAATCCTGTCTTTAATAAGACAGTCACTCTGTTCCTCTCACTTCATTACCTCGAGCAGTTCCGCAGTATGTTACTTACGTAATATTAACCAATCGCTATGCTGCAACATCATGAATATTAACATAGGGGTGCTGATAATGTGATGTAAACATACACGTGCTATGATGTAAACAAATGCACGTGGCAAACTATGACAATATCACATTCACGCAATCATATTTTTATAAAGCGTAAAAAAGAAAGAAAGAAAGAAAGAATTTGGACGTTTAGAAGAATTCATTCTGTACTCTGCATATTTCATGCCTTTTAACGCATTGTCAGCATTGCACTGGCGGTAACGTGTGCCTTGAAATCGGTGTGTCTAATAGTATGACGTGTTCGATTCCTATAATAGCATACTTTTTTCTTTTTAGTGTTCTACAAAGTGAGGCAATGGATGACCGCAACTACATTGAGAAAAGGGGAGCCTGTTTATCAGTTTAACTTCTTCATAAAATGTAAGATACCGTCGTATATTCACGATATAATTGGTGTGAAAAAAAAACCGCCCTGCTCGCGAATTTTCACTTATATACGATGGCGGTCAGTTGAATAGGTGGACGAAACTGCACTGACTGCTGGTACCGTTTTAAAAGCTTTCCACATGACCAAGGTATAGGTACTGAACCGGGCACGCAAGATCGCGTACCCCAGGGAAATATCTTATTACCAATAGGCCTGTTTGTTTCATGCATGAAGTCTAGGCTCCACATGCAAAGGTACATAATCCGTTTAATAACCATGTGAGAAGAAGAGTTCTCTCCCATTATACGTGAACCACAATGCCGAGATCCTGCAAAGATGCCAACATACAAGCCAATCAGTGGACATACGCGTGTACCATTTGGTTTTTATATGTAAGTTCTATTCGTTATAGCTTAAGTTGATTGTACTTGGCTTTTTGTTTAAGTGATAGTCTTGTGAGTTACTAATTTATTACAAATCGAAGGAATACAACGGAACTGAAAAGGTAAAAATGAGTTGTGCCAAAGGACACAGGGAGCTTTTAAAGTACAGATGAGCCTTACGCTAGCTATATTCTATATAGCATCAAGAAAAGAAGATTATGGCTAACTTTGTACTGTTAAGTCACGTGGCATGGTTCACATGAAATAAATCCCCATTTTGCCCGTTTTCTTTTGCCATAGTATATATGCGTGTCACGGCAAAGTTTGTGCTTTTATTTTCCACACAACAAAAACAATTACATACCAAAAGTTAAATTTTGTTGCGCATTCAAATCTGTTGTTAATCCTGTGACAATAGTGCATGGAAAAACTTTTCGATTCTTCTGATTTTTTTTCTTTTTTTTTTTTAATGCTCTGTTATATTTCCAGATTAAATACAGATATAAAGCTGTAGTACTTTGCGTATGGCCATGTTCAACATACAGAAATATAGCAGTCAGAACGTGTTTTGCAGCAAAACAGAATCGGCAATGACACTGTGATTTAGTTTTTTTTTAATGCTCTGTTATATTTCCAGATTAAATACAGATATAAAGCTGTAGTACTTTGCGTATGGCCATGTTCAACATACAGAAATATAGCAGTCAGAACGTGTTTTGCAACACAACAGAATCGGCAATGACACTGTGATTTAGTTTGTTCTATGTATGTTTTCCAGAAAGTCCTCCTTAACACCTCAGTCTTTCTTTACATAATTTTATTCACTGTAAATAGATATATATATAAAAATGATAATCCATATTTGGAATCAGCTATAACGAAACGTTCTTTTATACGGTATGTGCATTATTTAAAGATGGTCTCTTCTGATGAATATTTCCACTGGGTATACATTCTTGCCCTGTATATTCACTATCTAAAACTGAAGCTACCACCACGTCATACATATAGATATTAATGTGCGATGGAGTGAGTGAATGCTTAAGGTTTAAAATCGTACTTAACAATTTTCACTCATATGACAACTAAGGAGTCCTTAGAGTGCATGTACGTGTAATGTGCCCCCTTGTTGCAGGACTCTCCAGTGCTGCTTCAGTGAGATGTCGTTGCACTGACCCCTTCATGCTGAACGTCAAGCGAGGAAGGTACAACTTCCTCTTTTTATGCGTAAGGTGTGACCCGACCCAGGATTGATCCTGGAATAAAACTGTGGGGAGTGTAGACAGAAATTGCAGGTGGTGAATCCCGCGCTGTGGCGAGCGTAGACAGAAAAAAAACTGTCAACAATTAATAATAGTATGAATTTATTATAGGTATATATTACAGCAAAAAGATCTCACCGCGAAATGCATAAATGCGTATCTTTATCAGGTTGTTCATACTAAGATTTATACTATGTAAAATTAAAAACTGTGTAAAATTTAACCATCCTGAATCACCAAGAGTTGGATTCGAGCCCGAGACCTTAATGTTCAGGGCTGATCGGCTGTGGCCAGACAACACTGATATATAAAGCCTTCAGAGGTTACAGGTTTATGGTCCGAGACGTTAAGTAGACTGTCCCTTTTACATGGATGATTATGCGTTTTTCAACGCACCTCAATGCCGGGTTCATTCTGCGGTATTATACCATATGTACTATATGTGACTTCCTGTGTGTGATATGCGGATGAAATGTTCTCATACGTGGAAAATTGTACTATGTATGAGGAAGAACAGATTTATATAATTAACCCATTTATTACATTTTATTTAAAGAGGCCTACACAAACATATACTAACTGTCAACTCGTTCGGCACCGCCCGACCAGTAACTACATATAAAGTAGGTTCAGTCAAGGCATAGACTAGTTTAGGGATATGATAGACGGACATGGGTTAATAAACGCTTGGAATTGGAAGCAGAAATACGGACCTTAATTCTAAGCTCATGCAGTCGGCGTGGCGTGGCAAACATAATTATTATCTACCCATAGTGAGTAGAATATAGTATCACATCTTATATACCAAGAAACATGCAAACATACAGGCTAGCGTTTATCTATCTATCTATCTATATATATATATATATATATATATATATATATATATATATATATATATGTATATATATATGTATATATATATATATATATATATTGTTCCAGTACTGGCGCCACATCACAAGAACATTCGTGAACCCTGTCAGTTCATGCCATATAGGCCCTGTTCATAATAAAAACACCCGGGTATTGTACCCTCGTCACAATTGGCAGCGGTCCGGCTTTAACCATACGCCGCTAAAAGGTTATATATTGACGGTGTAGATAGATTTACCGTCGCGAGGAATTCCTGTCCATTGACGCCCAAGGGAATAGCACGTGCCGACTGGCAGCTAAGAGGCGTTCCACATATTCAACCCCTGGAGGTGTGACGGCATACAAAGATTGTACACAGTATCCGCATACGTCACAAAAAGATGCGCAGTGGTTCCATTTTTGTACACACTTTACAGGCCCCTATCTATTTGCGTAAAGTTACTCGTCTGTCACTCCACAGATTTCTAACAGCCAGATTGTAATAAATACAGTCCTATAACACAGGACAGGTCGAGTCGAGCAAGCGTGACTATAGTTATGTTGTTCCGAAAAGCAATGTGCTATTGTGCGATTTTAATTTATTTTATACTATACATATTATATTCTTGATTACGGCGTAAAACAAAATCAAATAAATAAGTAAACAAACTATACGTATTAAATGTTTACATAGGTATTTTTTCAATACTCTTTTTGGCACTATATATATGTGTGTAGTAATGCAAATCTATTTGTATTTACGATGTTGCACACAAACAAACACATTACATTTCTGTATGGGCTTTTTAAAAAAAAAATCACATGCAGTTTTGGTGACCTTCGTGGCCTAGTGGTTAGCGTGCTAGTGCAGAACAATGCACAATTAATTGTGTAAAGAACCTTTTTAGAGTGTATTGCAGATTATGAAATAACATTTTTGAATATACAGTGAACGGTATGTACTCCTTGTCCGAATTCACAGTGAACTGTATAGAATCGCTGTTGAATGTACGATGAACTGTGTTAAAGATGCTGTCAACGGATTATAGAACCTCTATAGAATATACAGTGAACTGTGTATATGGACCCTTTGTGGAATTTGCAGTGAACTGTGTATAGAACCCTTGTGTGAACTGTGCATAGAACATTTATGTAATATACAAAGAACTATGCATAGAAGCTATTGGGAATATACAGTGAACTGTGTTTGGAAGCTTTGTGGAATATTGTGTACAGGACCTTTCGACCACGTGCACGCTGTAACCCCTCGGCCACTGCAGTAGTGTGGTCACTATAGGAACAATCGAGTCGTCAATATATCACGTAGGAGGCCCACATATATATTTATATGCATACGTGTCCACTAATGACAGCCTTGTTTACTTTTTACAGACCTTTGCTTCCATCTTGCACTTGTTCTGTGGTCATAGGTTTCTAATTTTAATTTCTTTCCGGCGACTTTTCTTGATTCTATTTTGGTTTTACGTAGGTCGTTTTAGTAACGTCTTTATTTAGGCCTATATAAATACATTGACAACAAAATGTATAAATGCTGACTATACGTTATATGTAGCATACACAGATCTATTTATGTATTTACGCATCTGTCCTCTTTCCGACCATTTGTTTACTCAGGCACATTCGATCATGTCTAAACTTCATTCATAAATCGAGCAGAAGCACGCCCTTTACAGTATATGTCGACCACAATAACCTAATTTAAACATCTTACAACGTGTGACGGTACCCCATGCATTTATAAGGCATGTTATAGTACGGTACTTGTAATTCATATTCACAGCGAATATACCACATACCTTCCAGTCCGATGAATATACGAAACACATTCGACTGACCTTTTATTTTTTTTTTTTTTTTTTTTATTTTTATTATTTTTTTTTTGACATCGAATTATGTACTATATAAAGCCATACTCACTTAAAGAAATTGTGTACAAAATAATACACAAAATGTATACCACAGGTACGCATTAATTGTAACAAAGTTACACAGCAACAAGGATGTGTAAATTGCATACATCAAGTTTATGTACCTACAATTTTAATGTGTACCAAATTCTGAACCTGTGATGCAGAGTATACCAGTGTCTATCGTTCAAGATAAGAAAATATAGATATATCGTGTATACATCCATATTAATAAGCTATATAAATATAGGCTATAACGTATGAATCTAAGTATACAATACTGATAATGTATAAGATAGAGTTAGCATGCAATTAAAGAATTTAAAACTCTAAGACTGCAAGTAATTGCACACAAGTAAGCCCATTGGTTTACATGACTGGGTTTTATAGGCCTCCTGCATGGTACATGGAAGCAACCTATATAACACAGCTTCGGGAAAACAGCCGCCTTTCACCAGGCAACTGTTAAACCTGCTGAATGAAAGCTGTATTCGAATCGACAGGAACAGCATGGTGGATATAAAAGAGCCTCTCACCAATGTGGACATTGTGAGTTCAAGTCCAGTTCATGCTAGCTAGCTTCCTCTGTAGACATACGTTGGATGGTCTGACAGCAACCTGTGGATGGTCAGATATTATTCCCGCGGGCTGTGCGAGGTTTCCTATCACCATAATCCCGTCGTATAACTGAAATATTCTTAAGTATGGCTTAAATCACAAATTAAATCAGTATAACTAACTAAGTAAACAAAAGTGTAAATAAAGTAAATATACATAGGCTATATGATGCATGCATGTGACAACACGAGAGTTTTCATCAGTTTTCATCTTGAGAAGTCAAATACGTTGCTTTTTGATTGCGTGACATAAACCGTGACGTAGTCTTTACCCATTCACCCAATGAACGACGCATAACACAGAACTACTTCAAAAGACTTCATACTGGGATCGTTTACAACGATGTTGTTACGTGTAGCAGAAGGGCCTTTTCACAAAGTGTTGGGAGACAGGTATGTATCATTTACGGACTACAACAAGCGTAAAATCAGTTGATTTATAAGGCATGAAACATTCAACGACGGTATTACAAATTATATCAGACAGGAGCATACCATCTCGGCACAAAGCGCATTCATCTCACCAAATACATATTTGTACATTTTAATTAAATCTTAAGTCATAATTTTTTTCTCCGAATTTATTACAACTGAAGAATTTAAATTTTGCTCCTTCTTCTTTCTTACGTACAAGAGATTTTTTTATTGTTTTCTTTTATAAAATACAGTAAAATTATCGAAACGTTGTGTTCAAGTCGAACTGAGTTCCTTGTAAATGGTATAGTAAGTGTACTGTATCCACGGTTCAAGCAGTGGAAAAAATATTCCTCCAGAATGTTCAATTTCCGAGAAAACTAGATTTTTCACTTGGGCCTTCTTCGCCGAAGTCCACAACTTTTATCTGGGTTGAAAACAAAAATTAAATATTTAATGTCGGTTTACTTTGAAGTCTTTCGGTGGACATAAACATTAGTCAAGTGTTGGCTTTCACTTTACAATTGGCGTTAAAATAAAGAACGTGTCGTTACTGGTGGATGCTAATGCCCACGTATTCAGCCTGCTCAACAAACGTGCAGATAATGAAGGTTCCAAATCATGTGGACATTGTCAACATAATTATCAGGTTTCAAAATCTGTCAATTATGCCACAATTTAGGAGCCAATACACAGTTTGTTTGAAGTCCGGGCCTATATACTGTAGGCGTATATGCACCTGATAAGAAACAAGACATACTATGCAAAAGATATTTAGAGTCACCAAAAATTCGTAAAGAAATACTGACATCAACTAGTACACAGTTTTTGTCTATCCCATAAGGCTGTTAATAAAAATGTAGACCAAGTATGGTAACGTTGGGAAGATTTGATGCTGCACGTAATATGAAGTACATATACCGACGTCCAAAAGAAACTTTACTAAGGCTTTCAGGGACGACTGAACAAGAGCAACCACTGTTGCATATGCAAGAGATATGTATTCAAGAGAGTGATGTTTTAGGATGGTGTGAACTAGATGAGACTCCATGATAGAAGAAACATTTTCATTTTCATGCTGTACAACAGCCACACAAAGACGCATGTTTGTCCAAATGAAACAAGTTAAATGACATTTGTAAAGTTTCTTTTGGACGTCAGTATACATGAAAGCGACGAAAAGGACTGTAATATAGAGATTAATTGCACAGGAACTTGGTTTCGAGATGCGCGTCAGGTAGTGTCATTCGTCTTTCTATATACCGCCTTCGGAATCTTGTTTTCAGTCCATGCATGTATAAACTATCATAAAAGTAGGCACATGTCCTATAAATGGCTGTTGCAACTATATGTATGCCTAATTGCATTTGATTTCTTTTTTGATATTTAATAAAGTATTTATATTATTTTATTGAGTGGTGTTTTACGCTGTAATAAACAATATTATACATCGGCAGCCTGTATTATGGTGGAAGGAAACCGGAGCTAGTCCATACTGGAACTCTTCCCATGTACAGCTGTAGAGGAAGATATGCAGCATTAGCTGGACTTGAACTTCCAGCGACCGCATTGGTGAGAGGCTCATCCATGTGCCATTCCAATGCACTAGAAAACTAACCACCCTTGCCACGGAAGCTCCAGTTTCATTTTTGTCCCAGCGGTGCTTACATACATGTAGATGTAGACAATGCTTTTATCTTTATTTTGGTGCTTTTATCTTTATTTTGGTGCTACATTACATGTTTACAAATAAATTAATCTCTTCATCGACGGGAACATGCATGCATGCATGTATAGGTCTATAAACATTCCGTGCAAAAATCGATTTTAACCAAGTGTATATAGGATGCATACACCACACAAAAACATATATGCATATATTTTACATTAATTCCACAAGTTCATATATATAGTGAGTGAGTGCTTGGGGATTAACGTTGTACTTTACAATTTTCATATATATAGGCCTAAGTACACACGCAGAATTTTCGTGTGACTAAATGGTTGGAAACATATTAATCACATGTATATACATTAACGTGATAATTTGACCAGGCATGGATATATATTGTTGTAACATTAAAATTTCTATCAGAAAGAAAGAACGAAGTCTCTGCTGTATTACGAATGGTGAACAATGGAAGTTATGTAGCAAACGCGTACATGTGTTTATGTTGGTATAACATCTCAGTGAACCGCTTGGATGACCTAATGGTTATAACGTCCCTCCAAGTCAGGAGATCCGGGATTAAACCCGGGTACCTGAAAGGCAAAAGCATTCAGGTAACAGGACTGGTGGGACCGGCGTTAGCATAATGCGACTGGGTGGGTTGTCATACCTGGTGTTTTCGGCATGATACTTCAGTGGCGGAAGTACTCAAGAGTCATGGACTCACTCTGCCACACTCAGAAGAAACGGTATATGTATACAGACTCCTCGTCGTTATATGACTGAAGACCGGCCCCGATAACACAGCTGGTAGCGGTAGATCCATGGTCAATCCTGGGTCGAGTCACTCCTTAGACCTTAAAAGAGGAAGTTGTAACGTCCTTGCTTGGCGTTCAGCATGAAGAGAGTAGTGCAACGACTGTTTGACCCTTATCAGTATATAATGGCTCGTGCGGGTCGTCTTACTTGCATGCCTTCGATAAGTCGTCTCAGTGAAGCAACACGAGATAAACCGGCGGTGCAACAAGGACGCACATTACATTGTTAGGAGCATGAAATTGTTAAAGTGGGACGTTAAACCTCAAGCACTCACTAACTCACTCATATGACTGAAAAATTGTGAAGCACGTCGTTAAACCCCAAACATTCATTTTAATATTTCATTCTTAGTAGGTGAAGGAAACCGGAATGCTCAGAGAAAACCATTGCCTCTCACCACTAGGCACCTACATGGCAACCTCCTGACTCCATGCAAAGTTATACTGATACAGAATGGCCTCACCATCAGGGAACACAACAATATATACTGAATTCCAAAACTTGTATACCTTTGTCAAGCACCGCCTTTTCAATGACGTCACAAGTGAACGCCGACCAGCGTTATGAAACATCTTTTTATGTTAACATGTATAAGAAGAAGAAAAAAATAAATCTCTCACACAATTACTGTAGGTACGTATTGACCATTTATATCTAGAACACGGTATATGTGTGAGGATACAAGCCTGATTTGACATTTATTACATGGATTAAGGATCTGAATGTAAATAAATGGCGTCAACAAGCTGAGCCTACGTACATCATGTACAGTGTGGTAATTTATACACAATGTTAATACACTATTTTTTTTTTCAATTTGTACAATATTATTACATATAATGACACGGTGAACACTACCATTAACGTCTGACAAACACGGGTGTGGTGGAGCAAGGCATAATGTTCAGTGTTTTCAGTAACTTGTTGCATGTGGTCCACATTTTACACGATTATCTATTCAATGCATCATGCTTCATAATCAAAAAGAATGTGCAATATTGTGCGACATTTATACACAAATGTGTAATTTGTTTCGCGACAGCTGAACCATGTCTGTAACTTGACAACTGTTACAAATCACAAAGCAGAGCATAAAAACAACGCCCGAAGTTATATTTTGTTTCCGAACTTATGCGAGTGCATGGAGGAGTACATATGAACTGTTACACAAGGGAATTTGTTGTTGCTGGGATACAATATGAGACTCGGGATTTAAATTTCACTTAATTATGCCGTCACACAACGTCGCTTTCAAGATAACTTATGGTTTTATGTTTTATGTACATAGCCTACCTGTACAGTATGATCATGTAATTCTATTGTCAGCCTAATGGCCTATATATATGTATATATACTTTCATACATCTGCTTCTATAAATTAATCATACATAGTTATCTGAAAATTTGGTATTAATTCTAGGACATAAGACTGGTAAAACGAAGGGACAAAAGTAGAAAGCGTGGCAAGAAATACCCAGCAATAAATTGTTTACAACTCCATGGTCTTAAATAGGTATAAAGTAGGCCAATCAGCAATGAACTGGTGCCCGGCGGATCTGGGCCACGTGTGACGCCATACTACACAGGCTTGCTGCAGACAGAGGATGATGAAACAGTGGATGACGAAATACAGCCAGCAACGATTTGTCTTAAGCAATTCTCGCCAGAGCCAGGTGCTGTGGATAACATCCTCGACGTAGTCTTACGTCGGTAGCCCATTTTTAGGCACGTTCTTCTCTACCTGACATATGCCAATGCTTGAAAATGCGTGTGTAAATACTTGAACGCTGATTGGTCAGAACGTGGGGGCTCGTCCTCGCGTTATCCAATCAGCGCGCGATTCTGTCTTGACTCCGTGATGAAGGTCTAGGCCGACCTCGCCACATTCGGCCAGTAAAGTGATGTCTGTAAGGCGCTCTGCAAGTCTTCACCGCCTCACTTACCTCTAATTATCACGTAACATCGACGTCGTCGATGCAACATTCATGGTGTAAGATCATCGGGAATTGCTAACTTCCACGCAACAAGCTTTAGTGACAAAACATTTTATATTTGAGGATTGTCGGCATACGCCGGTACTGGTTTCGCTTGTTGGAGATTTCCCCGCGGGTCGAGTTTATTAACACGAGTGAAGTGTGCTGCAGAGACCAGTGCTCTCGTTTCACAAATTATTACACTCGGACCATGACATAGTTTACCGCACGTGTGTTGCTCATGTAAGTATTGTTTCTTCAAATTTTGCTCCGTACCTTGCTTGTACTGGATAGTGAAATGGTATTATACAGGATACAAGAGCCTTCGATATTGTGCACCTCATGCCAAAGCGTGCCGCGATAAGTTCAGGTTCTCATGCACCGAATAGACAAGTGCTTTTATGTGGGCCCGATTTTGACAGCGATATACAGGTCGTAGAGAAGAAGGCATGCACATCAAGCTATGAAGTGTGTGAAAAGACAACCGTTTTGGTTCGTGATATGCAAACTTTTACCTGCAGCTGTTGGTGGCATGCTTATACTGCCACAAATGCTGTAACTTACTATTATTGAGTATTAATTGACTACATCAATACAGGAAGTACAAGTTATGTAAAACACATTTAGAATGATTAGTATATATTAGATCACTGAGTTACTAGCCATTTTTACCATCATTTGGTTATTTGTTCCTAGAAGGGATATTCAAGTAGGTAAAAAGAATTGATATACTGGTGGTATATTTTAATTAGTATAGTATTTTCTAGGTCTTTCTGTACAGGTGTACAATTTCATCTGCTTATATGCTGTGACTTAAATATGTCACTAATGTAATTACTGGTTCCTTTGTAGCAGATCAGCTGTACGTAGGAAGTTAATTGTGGTGGCAATAAATTTAGAACACAGCGGTAAAGTGTTGACATGCTTATTGATTTTAGTGTTATATAGCTCATATAGAATGACACCACTATGTAAAGCGTTCACCAGAGGCATACTGGGAAGATTTGTACATTGGGTAGTTTAGGTAGGTAGAAAGTGTTCACATGAAAGAGATGGACATTAGAACAAACAGAAAAAAATAATTGTGTGAACCGTGATTATATAATTGTTATAAAAAAAAACTTGTGTTTTTATTTCATGTTAAGGTTACATTTACAGATTTAAGTGTGAGGTTAACTGTTATTGACTGAAACTTCTGTGTCAGATTTAGAACAGGATATGTGGACAGCAGATATTTTTATTCGTATTTTGAATTATACATTTTCCATGTCAGATGGGATTGAGAAATGATTGAGTGGCAGCATTGGTTGTTGACATTCTCTATTATTGTGTTTTATACAAGTCCCTTTATAGGAGTTTCAAGAAATTTGAACATGACTAGTATAAGAAAAAATATGCTAACATGCATATTTTTTAGGTTATAGGGTATATAAGTTCTAGGCCAAAAAAAGACATTTATAACCTCTAATTGATTTGTGCAGGATCAAAAAAAAAGTTTGAGACACATTTTAATGAATTGGGTTTAGTGGTTTTGCCGTCATACAGTTTTCTCTTTAGCAGGATAAGGGTCTTATAGATCTGCGTGGACAACACATGTGCAGAAGAGATGAGAACTTATTTTTAACTTCAAGGCATTAAATCTGTCCAAGTTGGCTTTTAAAAAAAAAGTAGAAAAATAATCCTTTACTGATCTGTATTTGTCATGTACAGTAGGTGACCATGATAGGCTAAGGCTTATTGAATGCTGGTATTCAGTCCGGACTTAAGCTAGTTTCAGGATATGAAGATAGACGGTAGGGGTAAACTTTTGTCTGAGGGATGTGTGATAAGGTTGTAGAACAAGGATATGGGTGAAGCAGTTCAGTCTGCCCTGCAAAAGACACAAAGGTATAGCTTATTTCTGCTTCAGGAAATACAACTGAAAATGCACCATATGAGAGGCATGCATGGTGACGGTGTTGTTTTTTTTGTAGGTTATGATAAGCCTCATGTGCTGTCACATGTGACACCATACAATGCGTCCACTGGTCGTTATATACAATGTATGAAATGATGAGGAAAGAATATAGGATTTTTGTTCAGACAAAATCTTATGTCAGAATTGTGAACTTATGAAAGGGATAGAAGATTGGCGAATGATTATCATTTTTATAATTAAAATGCAATCTGAAAACTGCTACATTATAGAAAGCATAGGTATTCTTTTTTTCGCTTTGTGTTAGTGGGTCTTGAAATTGTCATTATTTAGCCATGACAGGATGTCAGAAAAGCAAAATTGTTTTTTGTTTTTTTTTTTTGACTTTTCTTTTTTCTGCGGTAGTTGTCTTGCAGTATTATTGTATGAGGTTTACATACTTGGGGGTTGTGCTATCTTGCCCTGCTTAGACTGTTACTTGAAGTCAGGAGACATGTTGGATACCTAGTAATGGATGGTAGTTTTCTCAGAGCTCTCCTGTTTCCTCCACCCATGAACTGGACCACTGTCATATAATTTGATATTAAGTAAAAACATTGCATCTTGAATCAATTAACAGCAATCAAATAAATAAAAAGATAAGACCAAACAGTTATTAGTAGAATGATGCTGCAAGAGAGTTTTTACTGTATAGTTAGTAGAATGTATCTACAAAAGAGATTCTACTTGCCTTAAATGATCAAAAATTTCACTCATAACCAGCTTGCTAATTTTTCCTGATTCTGAGAGTTCTGTAAATTTTTTAAAATTCCATTAAAGATAGTTTGGAAGATGGGATGAAATCCTCTTGGGAAAATATAAGCTTCAACACAAAAAGCTGTATTTTATGACTTTTATTAGCCTCTAAAAATGCACTTTTGTGACAGTAGAGGCCAGCTTCAACATAGCTTTTTCTTAACAGAATGCAGCTTGAAGAAAGCTTTCTCTTAGTGGACTGCAGCTTCAAGAGAGCTTTCACTGAGCAGGCTGCAGCTTCAAGATTGCTTTCACTTAGTAGGCAGCTGCTTCAAAAGAGTTTTCACTTACTGGAATGCAGCTTCAAAGGAGCTTTCGCTAGGTAGAATGCAGTTTCAAGAGAGCTTTCACTTAGTGGACTGCAGCTTCAAGAGAGCTTTCACTTAGTACCTGTACAAATGTTCGGGATGTATCTTGTTAGAACTGCCGGACATGTGTACCTTTTCTGTGAAATGTGACAGTATGTTTTATATACAAGTACCCTCAGACGAAAGCTCATTTGTTAGGAAATGGAATGTTAAGGCTGTAGAAAGATCATTGTGATCACTTGTTATAACAGGTAGAAATGATCATTGCGCAAGATTCATGAGAAAAAAAGTTGTTCTGGTTAATGGCCCAGTGGAAAACTTCTGATTTGCTGCTCTAACTGAGTGACAGTCCATCTGCTATCTAGGTCAGGCCAATGTTCGTGGATCTATTTTTAGCCACTTTGCCACCCTATATCTGTGAGGATGGCTAGTGTGACCCTAAAATGGCACAGCAGTGCATGATAGTAGTTAGACCCCCTACAATAAGCTGGAACCTTCCCCTAACTTTGTCCCACTTTTGAGACTGGTCTGACCCAGTCAGGGATGATTTCTGTTTACTGGATAGCCCTCCAATAGGCAGACACTTGCAGTTTCTTGTCAACAGTACCATTATATATATAAGGCCTGTGCTTTTGTCAAATACTGAAATGATACCAATACATTTTGTATGCAAAACCCATGTTGCACTGAGAAGATTAGGATTTGAACTCCAGCTCCAGTGAGTATAATAATGGACCTTGGCATTATTACTGTGGTGAGATGTAGGCCTAAAGGATTTGCACACTGTATTGTTTCCCATTTTGGCATGCTTTTACAGCAGCTTGCATTTCGATTTTTGATTTTGCAAATGTACATATGCGTAATAAGCCAAAACCATTACCACTTTACTGAAGTTTAGGCATAGGTTGATATCATTTCTGGCATATTCAGTTTTGCCTCCAAGGAATTTAGGCCTCTACATTATAAATTTTAAGAGCCATGAGATAAATGTCTGTTGGAAGTGTTTCCTCACAATAAATACCAGTGTGTAACAGTCTGGGTCATGAGTGTAACAGCAGTGTTGTACATGTACTTTTGTGTACACGCATGTGTGCACTACAACAAGTTGTCTTTGCCTAGACCTGTGACAGCGTTTATTGAAAAAGTATTCAGTATTTTCTTTTTATTTTCTATGATTTCTATCGTCTTTATGCTTTATGGACTTTTCACAAAAGCATAAAAGTTGACCTTTTATCAGAATGATAGGAAGGCAGATTAGTGTCTAATATTCTTAATCATGAATTTTGGTAACATCCAGAAATTTAAAGTAGATCAGTAGCTGTATGAGATTGCTTTCACTTAACTCTACTTACCTGTACTAACTAGGTGAAAAGGTTAAATATCTGCTACTTAGTGTTATGCAAGTTCTCTTCTACTGACCATGTTAGAATTATGTAAGATCTGAAGTTGGTAGCCACCACGCCAAAGGTAGATGGTATTTTGTTAACAGTAGCACACTAGCTACATATACCTGGCAGTACTAGAGGCTTAGCTTTCAGCAGATAGATCAAACGTACATGTACATGCCAGTTACTTGTGCGGAAGGTAGGTGTAGGTTTCCACTTGCTAACCCTGTAAAGATGCTAGTACATTGCAGGGGCTATACCCATGTCATCACACAGTGCTGTCTTAATAGGTTTGTGTGGTATAGGAAGTAGTCAGGTGGGTGATGCAGATTGAAGATGTTTGGTGATATATTTGTTTGCCGTCTTTGGGTCCGTATGACATGTCAGCTTGCATTTACTTGTACATGTATGTGCATTGCATGTATACATGCAGCAGTTCATTTGCCTGACATAAGCAGCATGAGGATTCTAAGTGGCCCAGTTTCTTAGGCGTCGTGTGCAGGCTCGACTGGAGATTTACTATGGGACGTTTGTCAGGTACATGATGAGGTGGGATGATTACCAAAGAGCTCTACCTGTCCATTTCCCTTTTACCAGTTGAATTGAGTTTGACGATCAAAACAGCTAGTCAAATAAGTTATGGTGCACAGTGCTATATTTAGTCTGGATTTACTCAGTGCATTTCTGCATATCCTGGCATGGGATATATAAAGGTACATGTCATATTTTTAAATGCATATGTTTCCACAAAACAAAATTGTGTAAAATGCTTATATTGAAAGAAATTTTATACATTGATCGTGCTGTTCATTCAGCCTGACGTGAATGAGTGTTTATCACAGCCTGTGTGTACTCTTAGCCCCACAGGAAAATGCATAAACAGACTGACCTATATTTATGTACCCATATATGTAGGCCAGCAAACCGCTTAGTGCTCTGATCTCAAACTTGTAGCAGCTTGAAATGTGCTGATTAATGAAGTTTTTCCTCTAGTTTTAGTGCATTACAAACTACTGTTTGGAAAGCTCTAGATGTACATGTTGGTTAATGAAAAGATTGCAGGGGACAGGTGTATTGCCAGATTGCAGTTATTAAGTCACCTGGCGTTATGTGTGTGCGCATAATTGGTTTCTCAGGTCTACTTCTGTCTCAAAATCTATTATGGAACCTTGGAAGTTACCCCCTCAGTGCTAATGATACATGGTTCTGCGTGCATGGGAAGAGGCAGTGTCAATGTGTTAGACACCTTAACTCCAATTTGACCCCTGAGACTCCTCAGACTTTGATTAACACAAAATGTAAATGTAATTGACCTCAAATTACCCTCTGGCAGCATTCATATGCAACAGACTGAACTGAACATACAGCCTCCCTTGGGAAATGTTCCCTGTTTGGCAAGTCCTACACACCTGCATGATGTCCGTGCATGCATGTGCGGTGATCATTAGTGGTAGTGCACGCATTTTAAACCGATTCCTGAAATTTTGTGTAAACATCGGTGCGAAGAGTGATTATTTATAGAAGTTGAAGATGAGTGAAGCAGAGCTGTATATCCCCGCGTGAAAATTTGCATAATTTATGGATTTGATTTGTGTTAATTGCTAATGTTATAAAGGTGACTGGATCATCATATGAAATAATAATATAGGTACACATACTGTGTACAGTGTATGTACTGTATGCTGCTAGATGCAAAATGAGGCTGATTCACATGTGTGGCTCTAAAGACTTAGATCAGAAATACCTGTACAGTCCAGTCATGGCTTAGTTCCCAGTACATGTAATTGGATAAAGATGTGATTGGATGCATTGTACCACAGCTTACCAATAAGTATAAGGTTTCAAGAATAAGCCAAAGGGCTTATATTCTCAGTCTTCATGCTGGTATCGGGAGTTCTTCACTCAGTGTCTGAAAGGTGTTCGGTGGTATTTCATTCATATCTTGTTAGTGTTGTCATACCACCAATAGGATGTTACTGTGAAGTATGGAATTGATTTTCATCTGTGTGCATTATTGTTATCCAAAATGGTGCCATTAAGTGCAAGAACCTCTCCATAAAACCTAGTGTGTAATGACTGGAGAAGGCTGTAGCGGATTAACATCAAACCACTACCACACTTATCCTTCCAATGAGGGTGTTTATTGTGAGAGGATTGTTACTGAATTGTATTGCCTTTCACATGTCTGGACTGTCATTGTCACAGCCGTCATTTCCAAGTATTAATGGTTGAAGTGATGATCTGTTTTATATCTTGAACAGTTTGGCGGATTGACTTCATACTTAGAGGTGGATTGATGTCAAATATGGTACCCTAATAATTCCTCAACCATTTCGCATGTGAAAGAGCAACTGGTTTTAATTTGATTTTGAATGCCTTCAGAATTTGCTTGAATAAACACCTAGCTAACATGCGAAAAGGTTTAAAACTTACACTACATGTAGTTTCTTGAGGGTGAGGGGACTGGTATAGCATGTAACCATATAGCCTCCAGTTTCAAATCTGTGGCTTACATGTACATGTGTGATTGTGTGTTTATTGTTCACAACATGTACGAGATAAGATCCAAATCGTCTGTGAGATGTATTTCCTGGAGAAGCCACTTGGCATTATTTTTGGCTAGCGTGCAACCTCTTAGATGCTGCCTTGGGGAAACCAACTTATCCAGTTTATTCGTTGGCAGAGCAATACAGTTTTATATTTTGTATCAAATATAGTAGTGAACAAGTCAACATACAGCAAAACTTTTTCTGCATATGTTCAAGGGGATGTGAGGAAATATTAATCACACGTTGACAATTTTATATTCCCAGGCTGCAAAGAGTAAACACAACTTCCTACTATTTCTGTTGCAGTAATTGTGGACAAGTTGGTTTTCAACTAACAGCTGTTCTCTAGAAGTGACCGTTCACCGCTGTCAACCTGGAGGACTTACTAGCCATGCCAGTGTCCCTTACCATGGACCTGGACATGAATATCAAATGTGAACCCGGCAGTCCGTCCTTCTTTGGTCGCTGTTCCCAGCAGTCTCTGGACGACAGCTTCCTGGGCCGTGAAGTTCTGCCTGACTATAGCAACCATGGGGATTACAGCCCTGACCACACCTACCAGACAGACAACAAGGATTTGTTACAAAGTATTGACACCTGCAGCTCTCCTAGCAGCACAGAGGGCTGTAAAACAGACTACTGCTCCAGTTCGCTGTCTTCTGACCAGGAGAATGCAGACAGCCCCAAGAAAATCTGTTTAGTTTGTGGTGATATAGCATCAGGTTATCACTATGGGGTGTCCTCTTGCGAGGCCTGCAAAGCCTTCTTCAAAAGAACCATTCAAGGTAAGACATTTTGAATTTTTGTAGGCTTCAGTTAATGATAGGTGCATGAATGAAAGGAAAAATGCAGTTCTGTTTTTGGTGAACGGGAGACTTTTCACTGAAGTGTTAAAAGACATTTATGAAATACTGTATTGAACCTAAAGATTGGTATGCAGCAACACACTTTCAGAAGGCTTTAAAATTATAATTTCAACATACCAAGTTCACAAAAAGTTCTTAAGGGACACTATAAGGTTGATGAAGAATGTGTCATGGAAGAATTCTAAACTTTAGGTGAAATACAGTCTGTGGAACAGTTGCATATTTATCTTACGGATACCATAAAGGGCAGTAATTCAAACTCGTTGAAAATACAATACACTGCCTCATTTTTCATACTTAGAATTTTATATCTTGGAACTGTTGCCTACATGTCTTTCCCCCCAAAATGTAAACCTTACGTTGCCATTTGTTTTATTGTATACTGTATGTACATGTGTTTTTATGGTACAAGATGGTTCACTTAACCAGTGAAGTTGAGTGTTCTAATCCAGCTCTTGCTATGCCGCCTGTAACTTTGAATCAAGGGGGAAGTGTGTAATGGTCAAGTTAAAGGTGCTTTTGGAGGATTGGTGACTGCCCCCACTTCAGGAGGTCAGGGTTTCAGTTTGTATTCAGATGCTATGTTAAAGACTTCAAATTAGCAGTCTGGTAGATGCGTACTTTCTGTCTTGGCACTTGGCCAGTCAGGTTAACACTGTTGCCGTGTTGTTGTTCTGCAATGTGGCCAATCGGTACTCAGTGAGGCAGCACTTTAAGTATGTCTGCCTTGGAGCTGGCCTTGCACAATGCTAAAGCACAGTAAAACACAGTACACTCACAAACGAATTGTTATACAACATTTTTTAGTACTTGTCATCTGTCAGGCAGTTTGTGTGCATAGTTCTGTGAGGTATACCCAAATAAACAAAATAATACCGCATTTGGAATCGTGCGTTCAATTTTTTGTTTCTTATTGAGTAATAAATAGTGAAAAATTGTTAGCTTACCCAGACAATTAAGATGGTAACAAAGGATCTTGGAGCAGTTCACAAATACCCATTAAAATGTGATACATTGCATAGTGAAAAGTTTGCAAGGTATACACGGCTGCTGGATAGTGTGATACAGGTACATCATAGACAGTATAATTTTTCAGTATGTTAGTCCTGCATATCGACATTTTTAAAGATTTTACATACATTCTCATTGAATTTGTATTGCAAGTCATTGACTAAACTTGACATTGACTCCTAACTAAGCTAGTCTGAAAAAGATATATATTTGATGGGGTTTATTGATTTGTGTCATTCAATCAGTGCTGAATTGACTAAGTCCAACGATGGGTCTGTCTGCATGTAGCACCTAGAGGTGTCGTGCGTACAACATCAATACTATTCCCTACTGTCAGTGCTATGACTGCATGGCTGCAGGTACTGACGGGTGCATGACTATGGCCTTTTATGCAGGGGCAATGACCTCATTAGGCCGCTACAGCGTGACCTATTTACAGCTGTTTCACACCGGCAATTTTGTAAGTTTTTCAGTTTATGTGGATGATATATGTTGTGAGATGACTGGAAATAAGCAGCTTCTGTGACATTAGGAAACGTAACAGTATAAACCGACTGATCGACATCAAAGGGATATAGATATTCCTAAGTATATGTTCATGCACAGGTTGCTGTAAGCATATAACATTGACAAAAATCAGTAGCGGAATTGGCTCATGCATATTCATCAGTGCACCCATTTATTTGACACTGTAGAGTAGGTAAGCAAGCACATTAACAGTGGACATGACATTTGCAAACATTTCACCACCTTTATATAGTTACCTTGTACAGACAACAAATCTAACTCCTGAAGACAGTTTTTGCTACATTTAGTTCATAAACTATATCTCAGCACACTTAAAAACTTTTCTCAGCATAAATTTCCGGCCTTGATAAATTAAGTGCATGAAACTAAGGTATTTTCTGTGCACCTGTGTTGCACTCTGTGCAAGAAACTTTTTTCCTTAAATTCAACCCCTCAACTGATTGTGTGATGAATTTCACATTTGCCAAGTGTAATTCTGGAGATCGAAGGAAGGCCAGTATACAGTTAACTTTAGTGTATTTCAAAAATTGTGTATGACATCAGTAAATTAGGCCAAGATGATGTCCCGAACAGGCTGTGCACTAGTTTCCAAATTCCAGAGAATTTCTGTTTACCATTTGCATACAGATAGTGATTCTGCCTCTGTGACACTCTATGTAGTGTACCCTACTACAGAGGACACAGATGGCGCACTAAGGGAATATTTCATACCATCTCTGGCTGCCTACCCTACCAGCAGATCTATTATGACATGTTATGATAATATAGGTGAATGACCTTGTAGGCCACTGACCTGCCTGTTTACAGCTGCAAGCATTTGTTCAAGTTTTCACGGATCTTTGCCACGTGTAGTTAATGTGAACAGCCCCCTGTGCTACATTTCACTGCTATGGGAGTGGAATATTTGAATGAACTGCACAGACTATTTGATAATGGCGTGTTCATGTATGTCTTATACACAGGTGTGTGGATAGGCACTAATATGTGATGTAGGCTTTTGGTAAAAGTTGATACTACAAAACACTGCACGTATAAGGGATGAACAGAGATGTGTAGCGGTATAAAAAAAATTAATGACCTTTGGTCGTTCCGGTGGCTGGGTTTGTGAATCTCTGGGGCATGGAACCCCAAGAGTGCTCAGTCCTAATGGGACACTTTAGCTCAAGTGTTCTCACCGACATAATGGGTATGATATGAATACTTCAAACCAAGGGACCACCTCAGCTTGCATTATCACCGTCATACAGACTTGGTCTGCAGCCAGTCATTCACACTTTGATCACTCTCACAGTTATTGGACACCATCACACAGGGTGAGAGATGGCTGAGTGTAAGAGGAAACTGTCAGTCAATAGCCAATACAAGGATATTGTACGTTTGGGGGACTGGGAAATAAAAACAAACTGTTAACTTTATTTGGGGGATTTTTTGCATCGTGCGGAATGATTTGCATTATTTGCACGTGTGTAACCTGTTCAAGGATGTTTTGAGCAGTTTAGAGTAAGGTTTAAAATGTCACAATTTTATACATAGATTTATATATTCACACCTGGGTAAACCAGCCTGGCTGCTGAAACTGAGAAGAGTAATAAAACTAAATGTGATAGGTAACTGTTTGATATGTCCTTCTGGATGGGCCTTTATAGCCCCAGTGAGTGGATGCTTATGGCTATCTCAAGTATCATTGGTTTCATGCAGAGCCCTGTGCCTGTCTTGGACTTGGCAAAACAGAATTTAATGACCCCATGTTTTATAGCCTGCCTTTCCTTTAAGAGTTTGTGAATATGAAAACCTAGCACAAGTATCCTTTTACTGACTGCATGTTTATCCGTAAGTCAATTAGAGAGGTGGCACAGTCGCATTTAATTTTAGTGTAAACCTTTCTTCATTTTTAAAAATTAGAACCATCCTTGGCTGACCCAGTGTAGAGCCTTTAAGAAAACTCTTTAACAATGTGCTGTACAGTCAGTTGACTGTGTACACATGTATTACCTCTTACTTAATGTTTCACTTAAAGTTTTGTTTGTAAAAATGCACTTTATGAAAACTTAAAATTATGCTTTTTATGCCAACTTTTAAGTTTTACTGATACAAAATGAGGAAAACTTCACTAAGGACGTTTACGTTGCCTTATAAGGTTGATGAATCAGAATCAAGGAAAATGTGTCACTTGAAAATGGGGCCCTACAGTAAATTGGTTGTTATGGCCCCAATGGCTGATGCCTAAAAATGGCTTTAAGGTTATTTCTAACTTTGGGACAGCATTGTACAGTGTCTACACTGTTGTCTTTCACTTCTAGCAGACAAGCCATGGGGGAATTCAGACAAGAGGCCAAATGTAAATTTTTTTGTGATAAATTGAGGTAGAAATACACAATCTGTTGTAGGTGCTTGGCCACTCACCTCTTGACATCTGTTTGACAACTGAGGAGTCTTGAGAGTGAATCACTCCACACAACAGACAAGTAGAAGTCATACTCACAGTGTACATGCGCCACCAATAAGGGGTTTAGCCCCCAGATATACACAATGTGCACACACACACACACATATTTTAAATACATGTACATGTGAGCTGAAGAATGGGAGGATTTATCCAGCAGTACATCCTCCCATCATGATGTTGGCAGGTGTCCTATGAATTATTCTTCAAGCTTGGAAATAACTTCAAGTTGGTGCAGTTCAGAGTGGCAAGCTATTCGCATTATTAACTATGCTACCATGTTATTTACATGACATGTTTGTCCTTTACCAAACTGTTTGCCCCTTCTTCAAAATACTGTTATGTTTGGTGCAGGATATTGGCTTTGTTCTGCTGCTTGTTTCCAGGTACGGCATAAAACACCAATCAAATAAATAAATAAATCATCGCTGAAAGAAAGTCTGATTATGTTTCAAGTAGTTTTTCATGCACGTGGATAGAGACACAAATTGCTGGAATAGGATTTGAACGCCGAACCTCTGCATTCTGCCAATTTGATAAGACAGAACCATAATATTTACATATTTATCTGACCTTTAATGCCTCGTTTTTTCAAATTGCTTGGCAAATGCATTGAATCTCGCTGCTCATGTGATAAGACTGTCCGCGATTGGCATTTACTTATCCTGTATTGTCTAAGCTTAGCCAGCTATGTAAAGGGAACATGAAGCTCAGTTGTGTATGTATAAGTGAACTACATACATTTCACCCTCAATATCTTTGGCCATCCCAGCTGAAGTAAATCTATCGCATGCATAGGTAGCATTTTTGGCAGTGTTAATACAGAAGGAAAGAAAGGTTAGGTCTTCTAACCCTTGCTCACTAGTCCCTTATCAGGGCCCTGTGTGCTGTTGATCTTAATAATCTACCCCTCCATTAATGTGGTAGACATGGCTGCCACAGATTTATGTGACCTGTGTCCTGTTTTAATGCCATACCACTTGTTTCCTGATCTTTATACTCATCTTGATCTATCGTCAGTAAAATGTCCCCCACTTCTGCTTGATGCATGGCGGCATTGTGCCAATGTCTGTTTTGCTGTTACATAACATGGCATACCAATCCTCACATAATAAGCATGTGTCCCGCAAAACAGGACGTGGTTGCAGTGACATCTACAATCAGATGCCGTTAATACATGTGTACATGTATATCCTGTTAGCCCACACGTCCAAAACTGTTGTGTATTTGTATTGGAACAAGTGTGATTTGTCTGTGTAAGCTTGGTTACGCTTCCTATCTCCTGACGATACCCGCATCTGATCTGCACAATCAGTGGCGTATTAATTACGAGTAGCATCATCCCAAAAAACTGTCTTGATTAATGGCATAAAATGCGTCAGTATCCTGTAAACATGGATGAACAATGCCTGCCCAAAATCCTTGGCTGCAATAGTGCATGTACTCAACATATGGCTCCCAGGAGAAGTACACCCGCAAACAATAAGTGTCACATTCTAAAATGTGTCCTTCATGCCAAGAGATATATGGTTGACTGGAGTTGGTCTTCAGGTACAGCGAGAAAGAAATTGTTTATGTTTACATGTATTTCATTTTATCTGCCTCTTTATGTTTTTTATTATTATTTTTTTTTGTAGTGTTGAAATATTATGCTGTTTTTCACCCTAGGTTGTTGGCAGTATGATAAGCAGTCTCTTGCCAGTCATTACTTATTCAAGACTTCCCACAGCTGTGTGAATTAACTGATGAGTTCTTTGCAGTGGAGTTTGGGAGGTTAGGAGTTAACATGCAGCCGGGAGCAGCAAAGTGCTCTGGATAATGTTAACACAGACTTTCAAGTCAAGAGTCTGTTAAACCACTAGTTCAGTTATCTCACAGTAAAGCATTAATAATTTAAAAAGATTTCTACACCTTTTTTATATAGCAGATCAAAAGCATCTTGGTCCCTGGATTTGATAGCATTGGCTATATTAAGACAAAGAATATTATATAACTCTCAAAGATATTTAAACCCACTGGTTTCTACAATCGTCTGACCAGGAGTATCTCACCAATGCGGTCGCTGTGGGTTCAGTCCAGCTCATGCTGGCTTCCTCTCCGGTCGCACGTGGGAAGGTCTGTAAGCAACCTGCGGATGGTTGTGGGTTTTCCCCGGGCTCTGCCATTTTGCACCAACCATAATGCTGGCCGCCGTCGTATAAGTGAAATTTTCTTTAGTACGGCGTAAAACACCAATCAAATAAATAAATAAATAATATAAATACAATTTTCTGAAGTGTTTACATTGTTCACGTTTTTCAAAGGGCTCCGGCTTCTGTACATATTGTGTTGCAAGTACATTAAGTATGCGTCAGAACTTGATCCAAATAAGGATGTGATTTGTATACTTATACTATTTAAAGTCTTGCAGCATAAATTACCAAAGATACTTGTATTAAATTAATTTTTCAGTTGTCAATTCATTGATTAGCCATGTGAATTACAGATATGAAGCATGTGTATAGTATTAACTTTATGTCTTTCCACTCTTCGATTGTTTCTCACTGATCTCATACACATTATTATTTCTGAACTGTGGACATATTTAAAACAAAATAATAATAATTTTAAGGTTGAATCCTATTTTTGCAGTCACTGACAGCATGGGTATATTTTGACATGGTTACAGGCCCATGTAGGCTGCATGTGTCTTGTGTTGAGAAATTGTTACATAAGCTTCAGGTATCTTCCTCGTAAGCAACCTGCCTGCATTTTATCCTCATGCAAATAAATGCCATTTGCCTGACAGGGCTTGTTTATGTTGAGTTATCCCTTCATGCACCCCTGTAGACTGTGCTTTGGTGTGTAGGCATGGTCTTGACTGGAGAGCTAGCCGCAGCCAAGCCAGACTTGAACACACTCTGTGATAATTGATTGATCGAAGGCTCCTATTCCTAGAGGACAGCATTTGAGGGAAGCATTGGCATCCTGCCAGTTAGTGTAGGGGAGTGTATACGGTGGTTTTTGTGTTTGGTTCTCACTATAAAATTAGGTGTCTACGATTGACGACTTGAAATGTATCTTGCAATTTTGTTAAAGAGATTAAAGGCTTTTGACTTTAGACCTACCCAGGTACACTCAGGTAATTCAAGCCCACTTCCTGTAAAACTGCCAAGTTTTGGTATTATCTTGAATATCTGACCATGTTTGGAACCCTGCATAGTAAGTTAAGCCTTTAGGCCATGTATAATATAAACATATCCATACAGGAATTTGACTATGTTGTGAGCCACAAACAATAAGAAGATAATAAATGTTCCACATGCAGTTTCAAAAGCTTCATTCAGCCATGTTCTGGGAATCATTTGTTTCCTCGCTTTCCTCGGCAAACATTAATTCTGGACGTGGTCATTGCCTTCTTTAAGTTGGCATGGGGGCCTCCCTGGCTCAGTCGGTTAGTGCGCTAGCGCAGCATAATGACCCAGGAGCCTCTCACCAATGCGGTCGCTGTGAGTTCAAGTCCAGCTCATGCTGACTTCCTCTCCGGCCGTAAGTGGGAAGGTCTGCCAGCAACCTGCGGTTGGTGGGTTTCCCCCAGGCTGTGCCCGGTTTCCACCCACCATAATGCTGGCCGCCGTCATATAAGTGATATATTCTTGAGTACGGCGTAAAACACCAATCGAATAAATAAATAAATAAATAAGTTGGCATGCCTGTGAAGTATATTAATGTAGGTTTCTTTTATAGACTTCTTCCTAATGTTAATCACTAATCAGTTGCATTGCAAATTAGTTATTCACTACAGCTGTATATTGTGCATGGTATTCTACTTTAATCCAATCATGTGAACAAGTTTATGGTAAGGGACTGTTTTAGTTTTATAAGCCTGAACTCGCTTTGCATATTTTGCATTTTCCACTGCATACAAAAACAGAAACAAATTTTCAAGCTCTAATTATTGTCTTCCAAAATTTACACTTCCTCAGATTTTACTGAGAAATTGCTTATAAAATTTTATGAACTTGGCTTCATTTAGGGTAGAGGAAAAATTCTGGTCAGATCAAACATTGACTACACATATACAAACACAAATTTTTTTTAATTCACACCAATCAGGGTTTGGTAAAGGTTAACAGAGTGTCTGGGGACTGCCCTTTGCTATCTCGTCAACAATCCAATAAATGCAGCACCTGCCAGGTCTCCTGGAAATTTACAGGAAAGCAATCATTTGCATGAAATAATTTATAGCTCTGCTGGGAGTAAAACCTGTATCAGCATTTTTTTTTTTCTGATACATTTATTTATTATTATCATTAGCTTTTTGTTTCAATGTTTTTTTATTACTCAAAAGCACACAGTTTGCAAAGAGTGAATAGATGGTGCCCATTGCTTTGTTTGGGACAGCAGTGATGGCATCTGCTCATGGCAAATTTTCTAATGATCGCATTACTTAATTGTGTGTCTCTTGCTACACAATAAATACATGTATATAGATAAAAGGGATAGCCTACACACAACTGAGAACCTTAGATGCATTGCTGCAGGCTTGCTGCCAGGCCTGGGCTTGCTATGTCTGCCTGGCATACTATAGGAGTTCTAACTAACCTGTATAGGCTGTACATGCAGTCTGGGATAATTTGATGCACTCCACATTATGTAAATTTCAGTTGCAGTATTCACATCAGTTTGATGATAATGTGTTATTTTGAACAGAAGGAAGTGAATTATTTAATGTTGTGCAAATTTAAAGACACTTGATTATGTTTGTGATTGATCTATACATCTTAAGTTCCATAGATTGCCAGGTTTGATAATGTGCTGTACTTCACATTCATGATTTAATTAAATGAAAAGTGGAGTGGTTGATTTACTAAATGTGAACAATATTTATTTATTTGCATGTATTTTACAGAAATTTCTATTTCATTTTGTCATTATGGAATTAATTGCTAAAGGAGCAGTTTTTCATTTGATATATGAATCTGTGTACAGTCTGAAGTTGTCGTTAAATACAGACCTGAAAGATCTGAGATTTATGGTAAGTTATGAAGATATTTATTTTGAATTCCTGTGCAAGGCAGTCCAAAACTGGTCTGCCTATGCTGTTAGGATAGGATAGCCAGTGGTCGCCGGTGACCTCCTGCTGACCAGCACTGCTGCTTAACACATCTAATGAATGTTTGATGTGGAGTTAAGGGAGAGGCAGGTTAGGCAAACTAATAGCAGTAACTGTAAATTGTAAATCGTGCTATTGACACCTTTTCAAAGAATCTTGTAAAGAGCAAATAAACAAGACAGCAGTGAAATTGTTCCTAGGAAAGGCGGGGAAAAAAAACATATGCAGGCACTTATAAAGTCACTTGGCTTGCCACTTAGCACTGTAGTCTAATATTAGCTGGTTTTCAAAAGGTGCACATTCCTTAGGTGAAAGTGTTGTGACATAGGTATAGAAAGGACTGTACACTTGTAATGTTACTTCAAACACCCATCTGTGGCACTGCAACTTTTGGGTTAGATGTATTCATATACCTAGTGTATAGAGGCGTGGAGAGGATCAAGATGGCAGCTTTCCTACTGTGCTGTTAGGCGGTTAAATCTCCCTCAGACTCCAGAGAAGATTAGTTAGGTTTACCAGCAGGATACAGTTTCTGTTGAGATCTGCCCGTACCCAACCCATGAAAACAGACAACCATCATTAAGGGATATAATCTACAGATGGAGATACACACACTTGGGTTGAACAAGAAAAAGTGGCCCATGTGGGGTGAAAAGCTGTGTTACATGCATATTTAAAAAATCCACCCGTAATAAGGAACTAAGAGAACTGAGTGCCAGTCACAACAACAAAAATGCTTGACCACCACTATAAGACAAAGTAAAACAGGATTGGGGGGAAAACTTGATTGTAACCCTTATAATGCAAAGAAATGATGTTATTGAATAAATTGAGTTTAAAATTTGTACCCACGGAAGTAACACATGCAGTTTTTTGTTTCAGAAAGCTCAGTGTGTCAAACATTTACAAGTTAATGTACATACGGTCAAATGGTCTTGAACATTAAGACCAGTACTTTTACTGGGAGCGGGCTGTGTCGGAGTGGTTTAAAGAAAAGAGCACATTTGTACAAACTATACCTTAAATGAAAGAGCTATACAAACTCTGGGGAACTTTTTAAAATTTTTTAAAAAGTTTTCGTAGGAGAAGAAACAGTTTTAAAGATTGTCATGTTCTACAGAATTGAAAGTCCCGCCATGTTTAAGGCCTGTCAAATGAAAAACCCCAACTTTCCTCCTGATTGTGATGTCACTATGCTTAAGGTTTCACTCTTACCACATGATTAACATTCATTTCCAGCCTCTGCTAAATTTGAACGTACATTTTAAGGTCTGTGAAGGCCAGCTCTAAAAAGTAGGAGTTTGGGATGTACTAGAAGGCCACATCATGCCTAAAAGCATGGCTGTAGGCTGTCGAAATGTGTCTGGAATGCCTTGCCCTGAAAAGTTTGTGGGCCTTTCAGCTACCTTTTCAAACCTGGCCTTGGACAGAGAATTTCTCTCTGCACTTAAATTGTGGAGCCTGGTTAACATCAACATCACTTTACCTGGTAATTATGTCAACCCGTAAAACTAACCACAGTCATGTAAATAAAAAAAATCTTCAAGCATTGCGTTAAAGAACAATCAGATAAATAAATAAATCTTAAGGTCTACATGTTTGAGGGATCATCTATTTTAGACTAGTTGTTTGTCTTGTGCATATCCAATTTTAGACTCCCATATGTTTAAATTGTACATCAATCATATTTCTCAAGGCAAAGAATGAGATAAAATGTAATCTGCATCAAAGATACATTGTAAATGCTTTATTATTGAAACAGATACAGGTCTTTATATGCTAATTACTAAATACCCTTGTTACCAAAGCAAGACTTTCACCTTTTATCTCCACTGTAATGTACATGTACATGTCATTGGAATGACAAGTGTTTTAGATGAAATTGTCATATTTTGTTACTTGTTACTGTTTTCTGTGCGAGATTCCAGATAGATTCCCATAACCTTGCAGGAATATTTGAGGAATCGCAGTCTTTGAGAGTATCCACGTGTTAACTCTTGTGACAAACCCCCAGTCAGAACAGAAGCCACCTACTTTGTGTCCTTGGAAAGAGAATATTGTGACTTCAGAATTAGATTCAGTATCTGTTATTTGTGTGTAATTCATCAGTGTTACTTTGAGCAATCTTTTAAAAGAAAAATGTGTTTACGACCATTGTGTTCATCGCTGCGTCTTATAACTCAGCCTAATGCTGCTTTGTGGCTTTGGAACATCTTCACGTTCTATTTTTACAACTGAAGGTCTAAAATGGTCTTGTGAAAGGCAATAAATCTCTGCATGAAATCTGTTCAGGCGATAATTTAACCCCACAGATTGGCTTAATTGCCATAAATAGGATAGGTTGTGAACGTGATAACGTACAGGTATTTGCACTTCAAGGCTGTTGAATTGCAGCAACATGAAGCACTTAATATTTATGAAACAATACCCTATGTAAACATCAAAATGATTGAGATTGGTGCAGTTTTGCAAACTTTTCTGTGGACAGTGGATGATTTGTGAGGAAAGTAGAGCTTGTGCATGGAAATAAAATAGCAAGTGCTTATGAAGTTGGCTAAATTTTGATTTAGTGGGAAATCATTAGGTGTAGGTGGATGAAAAAAAAATCTATCTACATGTAGAAATCCCTAGCATCAGTAGAAGATAAATTTTATTTATTTATTTTTTTTTTTAAGGAAGGAAATTACACCAGAAGAGATAGCGGCATATTTTTTATGTGAACTATGCAGATTATCAGGGTTTTTAGGGATAATGTCTACTCTTCTGAGTTTGGCTTGGTTTGTAATGTTGTTTTTGTATATTCATGTAAACCTTTTGTGGAACAGCAGCACCAGGTTGGTTCAAATGACGTCATATTTACAGTGCTGCCTCACTGAAATACTACATCCAAAGACAGGAGACTTTGGAGACAATGGAAAACCTTATTTACGCTATCCTTTTGCCCTCATTGTCAAGCCAGAGAATCGCCAAGATTGAAGATCAGGGACCTGTTCTAGGAAGCAGTCAAAGAATTGCCCCTGCTGCAATTTTCATGACAACATAGGGTGAAAAGATACATCAGCATGGTAAATTCACTTGAGGCAGCATTGAAGGATTTAGGTGTGGCCAGACTTTATATTGATCTCTGTGTTATGAGGTATAGACTGCCATTTTTATAATGGGGTCTTCTGTATTTCGTACTACCCTCACCATATCAGTCACGCTTTTTATATCTATGTATCCTCAGCATCCTCCTTATCACTAGATTTATGTCTTGAGGTAGAAAGGAGTTTGGAAAGGTTTTAAATGCTAACCATTGTAATTGGTTGATTAGAGCCTCTTGTCAATGCATTTGAAATCCCTGTCTATGCAAGTCTTTATCACCAGGCTAAGTCTACCTACGTTGATGAGAATTTATTTGACAGGTAACAGTCTTAAATAGCCTCTTTGCTTTTGAGCATCTCTGGTATGTTTCACTCGTGAACAGGGAAGGGTGAAGCCTTGAACCTTCAGTGAGGTGAGGTGAGAGTTGCATGTACTGTACATGTAGCTGGAAGAACAGAATTATTGCCGAAGCTTTTGTATACTGATTAGTATGCACTGTGCTATATTAGAGTTGTGCCAGGAAGAACACAGCTGTTTGTGGTGCTTTTTTGTACTGATTACAATTAGCCTGCAAATCAGCCAGACACAGACATTGGCCATTACAAAAGTGGCTGATATCTGCCTCAAGTTTGTTGATGTTGGTCAATCTGTCTGGTAGAAATTCAGAGGTCTAGGAAAAGATGAGATTTAGTTGTGTAACTGTCAACTCGTGATCATGCTTTCAAGAGCTCCTTTCAATACAAGAACATTCAGCTGTCAGCACAGTACATTTTGTTGACTCTTCGGAGTACAAGATATCGTAGAGGTAACTTATCTAAAACAAAAAATGTTTCCCAGGCAGTTGGGAATTGTAGCATTATACATGGTCCAATTTCCGTTACCTAGCCCCTGCAAATTCGCCCATGTTACTTGGCTCTTAACAATAAACTGGATCATTATGTATGGAAGCGAGATGGTGTCTTGGTTTCCATTCATTATCCTAGAAGCATGCACTGTTTTACTTATTTAATTAATAACAAAACAGGGTCAAAACACAGTTAGTCCAAGTATGTGGAAGTGACTTTATAGATGGCGCTGTTTGTAGTTTTCCCCACATTATGTATGCTTGGTCGGTCAGTGATAACATTTAGCTGTGTCACGTGCTGGTAGGCATAGTATTGTAAAATTGTCAAATCAACAGAATCGTACGAAATTCTTGTACAGAGCACAATTTTGAATTTGTTCTCTTACAGAGAAAAGTAAGGGAAGAAGT
The DNA here is from genome assembly GCF_032854445.1 of Liolophura sinensis. NCBI lineage: Eukaryota > Metazoa > Mollusca > Polyplacophora > Chitonida > Chitonidae > Liolophura > Liolophura sinensis. Next base: position 32,205,830 of record NC_088300.1, read on the forward strand.
CTTTTGAAAACCAGAAGAAAAAAAATCGTTCCAACTCAAAATTTTAAATGTCAGGCACAAAGTCCTTGGTACCTGACACATTGTCAGGTGCCACTGAAATAGTTGTTTGCAGGCTTGTGATTAGTATTCCCTGCACTGTATCATTCACTTTAATACTTCTAGTTTCAAGATAAAACAATTACACATGAGTTACAAGTGTTTTTTGTGTGTGTGCTCTCGGTTTTCCTCTGTCATGAGCTTCATTCCTGATGTGCCAGAAACTGAGTGTAAGAAAAGATAGCCAGATCTGAGAAAAGCATGTGGAACGAAAAACAGAAAACTATAAAGTGTTGTCTTGACCTTAAATTAGCCACATGCCGTATTGTGTAATTTTCTCCAGGGGTCTGTGCAGCTCGAGTGATGACTGCTAAGATGAAGTAGTTGGGCTATAGTTTTCGAGTTATCTTCAGGTGTTAGGTGTGTGAAAGGTTGGTATCTCTCATCACTTTCTCCTGAGTGAGCAACCAGGTGGAATTCTCATCAGCCAGAAATCTTGGCCTCCATGTCATTCTAGTGTTTCCAGCCCAGACTGTAGGCTGCCGCTCTCCAGCTCTGTCCCAACACCCTGTTAAACTGGATCTGCTATGACCTGGAACTGTTATGCAGCCGTCAGCTAATATTAATTGTGACAAGATGACTGCAGATTGAAAACCATCCATTATCATCTGAGTATAATGGCCATACAGAAATCGCTGTTCATTTACAGTTTTTCATGCCCAGTAAAAGGTTTATTGTGTTAAAATTAATATTTCTGACAAGATCATAAATATGTCTAAATGTCATCTTCATAATTGAACTTTTATGACATGTCTCCCTAATGATTTCTTCGTGTGATGCATACATGCATGTTTGGCGGTGAATTGATATAAAAGACAAGAACTCCTGTTAAATCCTAACTAAAGGCTTTTATGTTTGCTTTGTACGTTCTGCCAAGATCTTTAAACCTTTTTCCCCATTGCTTACCTTCATGTATATGTACATGTAGGACAGGGTAGGTTATTACTTCATACTCCATACAGTACTTCTCAGCCACATGACCTTGAGTGCATCATTTTCTAATTTTTGCTAGATTTTGCTTATAGGCACCTGGCCAGCAAATCCAAACGTTGTCAACAAGCAAACATGCAGACTGTGCCATGAAAGAAGATACCGTCTACATATATAATGTGCATGTACTTGTTGACAGGTTGTCAGAGACTTTCATATCGTATAATAGGCATTTGTATTTGGACAAGTACATGTATAATAGTAATAGCAGTTGCCCATACACTTGTTATTGGCTACTTTACACATAAATGGGATTAAAAATTAGGCTTTTTTTGTGCTGTATTATAATTGAAATCAGATATGGTGTGTCTAATTACGCTTCTGTTTTTTTTTTGTTTTTTTTTTTTAATCAGCATGACAAAGCAGGAGTTCAGTGATAAACTTTGTTACAGCTTTTCTCATCTCAAGTTTGTATTTGAAATGCTTGAATGTGAGGACTTCTTAAATCGCACGCAGGTGTTTGTAAATGTAAAACACATGAACACCTGCTCAGGCAAGGTGAGGGAGAAGCCTACTTCAAAGGAGAAAATGCAATAATTTTGTAATAATTTTTATAATTTTCTCTACACCTCAGTTTTCTTCACCCACTAACCATTCTGCCCACCAGAAAGTCAAGAAACTCCAAGCAAATAAATAATTTAAACATTTGTAATGATGCTTGTTCTGTTTATTGTTTAAATTGAACAAAACCGTATGGACATGATGGACTGTTTTAAACAAGTGTAGTTCTTCCATCTCCATACATGTGTTTCAGGCAAATGTAATAAACATTGAGTCAGAAATGACAAATTCAGTTTCAGTGATATCATGTATGTTTGCACTGGTAACAGTTGTAGTGTATAATAGTATATGTTAGTGCATATGAGTCTAGCTCACCCAAGGATACCCTCATACACAGGTGCACTAAAGTTTATAAGTACCAAGGTTGAGGTCGACTCTGGAAGTGTTGGCCTCGGTAGTTCCCACGTTCTGCTGGCCACAAAACTATGTAACACATTTATCTCAGGTGAGGTTACCTGCTAAAAGTGACCTCAAAATTTAAGACAAAGCTTGCTGCAGCAAGGAAAGACTTACCTTGAACTCAAGTTTTGTTCATCAGCAAGTGTAGGCTAAGTGCATGTGTATACACTATACATCATTTACCTATCAAAAGTGGTTAGTACTGTATTTTTGTTGAGAGTACCATTTTACATTGTATGTAAAAAAGGTATGTAACATTTTAGGAGTATAAGATCGCTTTACAACTGAGATTTTTTGTTATTGAGAAATTCTTCACTTTGGGTGTACAGTACTGTACTTTAACCAATTTGCCCTACATTGCAGGTGTGCTGGTATAATAGATGTGTATATAGGGCACCTTAGTAACTTAACTGTGTGAACCTCATGAACATACAGAGGCAATCATTGTTCTCCATGGTAGCTAAGATGTACAGTTATTTTAAATTTTAACCTCTGACACACTCTATAGTCTTAGTCCATTACTACTTCAGTAGTAGTACAATACACTTACAAGGTTATCAAAATGTTATCATGCAAGAATTTGAATTTCTTTTTTACTGCAATGTAATATATATATATTGTTCTCGAATGTTATGACATTTGAAAACGTAAAAAGAAAAAAATATGGTTAAAATTCTTAAAACAAAGGAAATGGTTTAAAGCCGCTTAGGTTTTTATAGTTGACAGTTAGCATGACATCTCATCCTCATTATAAATTGAGAAAATAAAATTTTGAATTTTATAGCTTTTGCAGTAATAGATAATGTAATGAAAGTGTAGCATGTACGCTTATTTATAAACCACACTCTTGTTTCTACATACTGCCTCAAATTAACATATACCTTAATTCCTCAACCTGTTTGAATAGGAAAGGAAATCTTCATGCAATTTATGCACATTTTTAAATTGATCTTGGAAACAAAACTACATTGGTTGGATTGTCTAGTTTTCAAGGTTTGACAAAAAGTACACTATTGAAGAATTATAGTAGCTCTGTCAGTTAAGTTACATACCCCTCATATGTCTAATTTTGAGTAATATTTTACAAAGTATCGTGAACATAGCATGAATCACTTCTGTATTTAACCTACCCTTATAGCTGTCTGTGAACAAATTTCTATTCCTCCATGGGTATGAGAGTTGATGGATGACATCTGTTCATCTTCCATGTAAAAAATGTGCTGAGGTACAGATGCACTTAAATCTGCACACATGATTGATCTGAATATACATGTACTTGTATAGGATGATGCACATCACAAGGTACTTGAACAGTGCCTGTCAGACTTCAAACATTTACCTTCAGAGGTGGCAGTTGACAGTTCCACAGTTGCCCTAATCCTGTGCTGAAACCTGTCAGGAGCGTAGTCAAGAGGTTTGAACACAGTGGTAAGGTGGACACAGTGATTAGCACGTGTATCCGTCCGAAAATAAAAGAAATAAAAATGTACATGTAACAGGATAAAAAATGGAGAGGGATTTGTTTTCCATGAAGACACTAATGTGATTTCAAGTTCATCCCAAGGGGTCATGTCTATATGCAACTCTGTTCACTAAAACTTGTTGCTTGGGAATTCCATAAGGTACAGTTGTTCCCCCAAGGCTGAAGGTATTTCTGTTGCCAAAGAGAAATCTGAATAATACAAGAAATCAGATTTCCTCAACCAGCTGTTATGCAAAGAAAAAGGTTTGAATTTAGAGATTGTGATGTCGTTCATGTGTCCATTGATTCTGTGCTGTCAGTTGTATCAAAATCTGGTGTGAGATGTCAAAGTACAATGTTTATATTGAAGTTTATGTATCCAGTATACTACAGTCCTGACACTGAAAGGTGATTTGTGTGATGCCAGCTTATAAATATCTCCTCTGTCTACATGTAACAGATAGTCTCCAGGGTATGCTCTGTGAGAATGGGCCTCTGACTGTGGCAGTCAGCAGTGTTACCTTATTTAGAAAAATCAAAAGTTAGCATGAATCAATGTGCTCAGTGTTCTGTTCTGATGTACAGTCCTCTTAGCATCCCCTGTGTGAGGTGTCAGAAATACAGCAAAGGTCTGCTTTAAACCTTCCACATGTACATGTATATGCACAAAATGGACAAGGGGGAAATTCTCAAACCCTTGTCAGGATAATTTGTTAGCTTTAACATGATCTCCTGTATTGGAATGGTATCACCTGTGTGGTTGCTCGCCACGTGATACCTTGGGAAGACCAAGAAACCTTGACCTTGTGTCAAATTTCTGTTGAGGCATTTGACACAATAGTACCTTTATACATGTCCCTTTTGAGGCGACATGGCAATCAGGGTATAAATCTCAGTGTCAAGCTAAAAACATTAAAGAGCACAAACTTTGACCTTGTTTTGTGGAGATGGTAATCTTCATACTTTGTGGTGACAAATGGATGTGATATAGTCATTGTGAACATAAAACGTTATCCTGGACAACTTGTGAGCAAGTCATCACAGGTAAGGTGTTGGAAGATTGGAGTGTGAGCACTAGGATACGCTCCTGTATGTAAATGACATAAACATTCTCACCTTCCAATGTTATCTTCTCCAGAAATTTATTTGCAGTCATATTATAATATATAATAAAATGTTAAGCATGTGTGTGTGTGTGTGTGTGTGTGTGTGTGTGTGTGTGTGTGAGAGTGTGTGTGTGTGAGAGAGAGAGAGAGTGTGTGTGTGTGTGTGTGTGTGTGTGTGTGTGTGTGTGTGTGAGAGAGAGAGTGTGTGTGTGAGAGAGAGCGTGTGTGTGTGTGTGTATGTGAGAGAGGGAGAGAGAGAGAGAGAGTGTGTGTGTGTGTGTGTATGTGAGAGAGGGAGAGAGAGAGAAAGCGTGTGAGTGTGTGTGTGAGAGATCGCGTGTGTGTGAGAGAGAGAGAGTGTGTGTGTGTGTGTGAGAGAGATCGTGTGTGTGTGTGTGTGTATGTGAGAGAGGGAGAGAGAGAGAGACTGTGTGTGTGTGTGTGAGCGTGTGAGTGAGAGTGTGAGAACTGTTCAAAGCTCCCCTACATTGAGGTACATGTACTTAGCTACAAGCATCATTCTGAGTAAAATGCATGTACAGGTGTGAGTGTAAGTGTTAATCATTAGCAGAAGATATTAAATTTGTAGTCACAAAAGATACATGGTTTAGGTTTGGACAGCTGAGAGAATTCAAATAAAGCTCTTTTTTTTCATAAAAATACATGTACCTCCTGTGTGGCATTACATTTCTTGTGCCTACACTGTTCATAATATGTCTACAGTGGTTATGTTAAGTATTGTCTGCTCTACTGTGACCTCTACTGGGCTGGCCGTCATTAAAGAAAAAGCTGTTGGGCACAACCTGAGCATATGAGAGAAAATAGGGTGTGGCAGTAAGAAATTTGATTTTTTATTATCTGGCTAATGACAAGGGTATTTTTAATTTTATTAAAAAGGATTTTAATGAAGTTCAGATTGAAAAAGAAATTTCTATAAAAATACCCTGCAAAGGCTTTAGAAATTTTTGGAGTGTCAGGCTATGTGCAGCAAACATATTTTTGATGGTGGTCACAGAAATGTTGTCCTGGTTTCTTTGTACCACAAATAATGACAGATCAGACTTGTCATATGATTGAGGACAGTCCATGTAGTATGTACATGTAATCTCATTCCTTTGGGTGTGTATGTGTGTAAAAGTACATGTTTGATATTTGTGATGCATTTAGAATATGCTGGTTAAACTTAGTGCAATGTAAACTTCCTATAATTGGGTGCATAGTCTTAAACTTTCATGCAGTGTTTACTGAATAGGGGAGCTAGCAGTGGCCGAATGGTCAAGGTCCTGGTCTTTGATTTGCTAGGGCACACACGGTGCCGGTTCAAAGCTGACCTTGGACAGGGAATTTGTCCGTTGCCTTGGACTCACTGTCCGTGTCTTTCTCCAGAAAGCTTGCGTGGCTAATTGAATCTAATATTCATTGAACATAAGTTGACAACTTGTCTTTCCCCAGTACATTGTGAGAATAGTGGTAATGTGGGAAAGTTTGTCTGTAACTGTCTAAAGGTCAGTGGTTAACCTTGGCCACTCCAGTTTCTTTCACTCGTGAAACTGACCACCATTGTATAAATGAAACCTTTTTGAGTATGGCATAATGAAACAGCAATCAAATTAAAAAAATAATGTGAATAGATTGAAGAGTTATTCGAGACAATCATGATAAAGAGCAAAATCACCTTGACATGAAACGTCTCATTCAGCTTTTTTCAGATGTACATATATATTTACTTTGTACCAGAACTTTGAGTATATTGCGTACATAAAAGCTACAAATATTGCATTATCAGTGTTGGTCCTGTTCCAAATGATAAACTTGTAGAGACGTTGCCTGGTAGTGCCATTTGGCAGATCCCATCGTGGGTAGGCTTTGTTTTTGTGAGCCAGCTGACTTAAGTCTTGGGTGTGTGTTTCACTCTGCTTGTTTACTTCATCAAGGTCTCCCAGTTTTACTGGTTACATGTACATCATCAAGGTCTTAGCTACACATGATGTAGCTCACTGCTACAGGCATAATTACAAGTTCCACATTAGAACCTACGATGGCACATGTAGCATGGAGTATGACAACGGGATGACTGGTATAACAGCCGAAATGTGTTGTCGGCTGGTTCATTGGCTGTGTACATACATCAAGATGGGTGCTCTTCACCATTCATCATCAGGCAGTGATGTCTTAAGGCGCATAATGCTATAGACTTAAGCTTTCTTTAGGCTGATGAATATATCTGGTTCGCACGTACACAGAATCCAATCACTCCATTAAACTGTAGGCAGACCCTCATTAGTCGACTGGGCGTGGACAGTCTGCCTCCAGATACTCTGTTACACGGGAACCACATGGGGATGGCTTTGTGGTTTGCCTCATTACACATTGAATTCAAGGAGAAAGCAAACATATAAATCTTCTGAACAGTGAATTACATTATTACATTTCCAAATGTAAAGCTAATTGTTTTGTTTCAAATTTTAAATCTTCTTTCCAAAAACTGTTCCAGTATTTTATCGCTCATAACGATAGAGTACAAAGCCTGAACTTAGCCCCCCAATCTTCTTGATTGTGGCATAGACCTGATTGGTTTCCGAAGGTTTAATGATAATAAATGTGAAAGAGTTGGCTCGTGGAAGGAAGTTATGGTAAAATCTTAACCTAGTTGAAGATTGAAAGTAGCTCCTGTTCTATCTGGTCCGGGAATGAATGGGCTGGGAGGCGGGGAAAATCAATAGCTAGTGTATAGATTTTTATGGAGTCTCCTTCATATGCAGAAATGGCAAGGACCATGGAAGATTGGGCAGACCTTTTGCTCTTCTACTCTGCTTTTGGCATTGTACTTTATCAGAATCTTGAAATTTCATTGCTTCTCAAATAACCCATTATCAAATTGCATCATTCTGTCCTGGCATTATAAGCATTGCCTGAATTTCCAACTAAGTCACATGTATATTTTCACTGAAAAGGTTAATGCATAATCTGATTGTGTGAGTTTACAGAAGATTGGCAGTTGTGCGGGTATTGTAGAATAAAACCATGGATATAATATATGAGTACATGTACATGATAATGCTGACAACACTTCACAGCATTTACAATGTGTTTGTGTTGTTAGTAAAGGTGCTTGTCAATAGCGGCTAAAGTCACCCAAGATCTGGTTTCAGTCCCATTCCCTGACAAGTACATGTACTTCTCAAGAGGCTTTTCGCTCCATGTCTGTTATCCTTGGGGCCTTGGAGACAAGAAACAGGTGACAGTGTGAGAGATTTCGCATAGTTTATCCTTGTCGTGCATAAATTCATTTATGCATTTGCTAGACTCACATTCTTGGTCCAGGTAGAGGGGAAAATTTCTGAGTAGAACTTTTTGCTAGGATATCACATTGATTTGTTTGTGCCAAAGACGATGTCAACTTCATAAAACTGTAGAGACTATTTCTCTACACACCATAGTTCTCTCAGAATGTTCCAAATGTTGGCCGTAGTGGTGACTGAAAAGGTTGAAGAATTAGGGTATCCAGTTAAAATGAAGGAATTAATTAATTACTACTAAGCATACTATTAAGGATGCATAATGTAGACGATGTAGTGAGAATCAGTATATGCCTGAAATTGTGATCTAAGACATGGAGTCTTCTGAATGCTAAACTTTGGAATCCTTTCAAGGAGGTCTCGCAGCAACCTGTGGATGGTCGTGGGTTTCCTCCGGGCTCTGCCCAGTTTCCTCCCATCATAATGCTGGCGGCCATAGTATAAGGTTAAATATTCTTGAGTACGGCATAAAACACCAACCAGATGAACAAAGTGAAAGGGAAATGAACCAGCTCTGTGTTTACTTTTTTGATTGATGTACATGCATGTAGTTAAATGTGACTGGCCTTGGAATTTGAAAGCAGTCAGTCTTTCAGAATGGCTAGTTGCTTTGATGTTATTCTCACTGTTAAAGTTAATTCAGCATTAAATGATACCTGAAAGCCATGTTAAATAGGTTATGCTTTATGTAACAGCTGTTATATCACAGTATTATAGAATATGCAGTGGTGAAATTTGTGCCTTTGAATGTCATATTATTACTCTGTAAAAGTACTGATGATTTGTAATTGGAGTTATTGATTTGCTGTTAGCTGAGTTTTAAATCCTGTTGCTATGCTGATTAAAATAGAGAACTGATGTCGTGTTTCAGGAAATGGCTTGCTGTGTCACTTTGAACGCCGTAGTCATTATATCAGCAGTAGTTAGGGAAATAGATGGAGGGGGATTTTTTACACCACCTGCTGGATCATAATGATAATCCATATAAATTTGTAGAGTTCCCAGTGGTAGTGGCACGCGTTAAAAAGGCTGGCCACAAATTCAGCCAAAATTACATGTACTACACTCTTCACCCAAGATATATAATGTAAAGATCTCCAAGAGTTAAGAGCTTTATGAAATATGGGGTGGGTGCCTAAAGCATGCAGAGCTGATGTAACAGACCATCTATTTATTCTTTTATAACCATGACAACAGAATTTCACAAGATGTTTTGTAAGTAAATAATAATACTACTGCACTATGCTCATCAAGTGGTAAGCCTGATTCCCTCATTTTGATGGGAGATGCCAGGTTAAGCCCAAATTAGGCCATGCCTGTGGAGACGCTGTAATCAGCTGTCTTGGTGCCATCTTGGTTAATTCTCACTATATAGGCCCTATGGCATGCTGTGATCGGCCATAGATCTATACTTCTTGGCCTTGTGTCCACAGATATGCATGTACATATAGGCCAAGTTGTTCCAGTGAGGGACACTGTACATGTAAATATGTAAGCCTTGTGACTGACTGCTCCAAGGATACATGGTTAGTTGTATGGTCAACATAATGCTATAAAGCCTAAAACAAACTAAAAAGTGATATCTTATCTACTGGGATTAGTGTGTTAGGTCTGTAAAAATTTCAGACAGTGTCAATTAAACAGCATTTCAGTCTGGATTCTTTTATCACATTTCAGGAAAGAAGATAATTTGCACTGTGTATGTTTTTAGTTATGTCAAGCAGCTCTGTTAGCAACAGTGCCTTTTGACATCATATGTTTTGACCTGGACCATTCTCTTAAAAGGGGTTGGGATGCATGACCACCTGGACTTCTTTGTGGATGGCACAGCTGTTGCAAAATTTGCTCTTGATTTTACTAAGGGTATAGAACACGGATAGTCTGAGAATTTTTCCAGGGGAGCAAGGGGAAGACTGTAGATTGCGTGACGGTTACCGTAATAAGGTGACGCAGGAGAGTGAGCAGCCTCCTCCAAATGAAGACCCTGATTAAGCATGTCAGAGTTGATTGCTAAGGGCTGAACATCTCCCATTATAAAACCTGTCTGTGGTACGTTGGCATGCGGTGTGCCATGGTGAATGGTAGAATACACCTACCTGAGACCTGCTTGAGTAGGCAACAACACCCCAACAAGTATTGGAATCAATAGTGTCCACAGGCAGAGATTACTACCCGTCACGCTATTCTAATGCCGTTTATTAATAAGATCCTCATTAAGGGTTACATATTAAACAGGGAAATCATTGCTTTAAGCAAATCATTCACAGTTGTCAACTATTGTTCTGTTCACAAAATTAGCCTGTCACATAAGATATCTGCGATAGAATTGGAATCATCTTCCATGCATATGTAGAAATGGTATGCTATCCAGATACATGTTACATGTTGTCAGAATGACAAATCTGTTGACCAGAGCTGTCATGGTTTCATATGAAATTTTGTCTTATTCAAAAAATTAAATGTTCCAAAATTTATGAAAAAATCAGCTCTGCACTTTGATGGTTCAGGACATTTCAACTCATTAACTGTTGAAGAATTAACTGAAATATGATGTTTATAAATTTCCAAGTTTCAATTGGCCTATTTGCTCTAAATAATAAATAGTTATTTTCATTTCATTTGATTGATTCTTCTTAAAAGTCAAATAAATGAATCCCTGGACCCAGAACCAGATGCATTCTTCCAGATCATGACCTTTTACCTGTCATCAGAATTATGACCTTATTGAATTTGAGAGTGTGCATGTACTTTGTGTGAGATTTCAGCATTGGAGACAATTTAACATTAAGTATGGAGATGAACTGATCTATGCATACCTGTACAATCTCTTCTTCTGCTGTTCAGGTATAACATTTCAACATTATGGCAGGAAAATGTTTACAAGAGCCTGTGGCACATAGTTCTGCCCATTTGATGCGCACAAATAGTCTTGAGCTGGGTGTGAACCAATTCCATCAGAGGTTCAATGGTTGTTTCAGCTCAAATGTAACCTGTCATGCCTTCATGCTCTTGGAGCTTCTAGATCAAAGATTCGCAGATAATCAAAAATGTATCCAGTGCTGTGTGTATACTCACTGGGGACTTGCAAGCACAGGTATGCACTTTGATGCTAATAAACAATTTGTGGTGTTCAAAAAGTAAGTTCCTGTTCATTGTGTGTGAAAGATGTGTTTAGAAGTTTTTGTTGTACACTTTTCAGTGTACAGAACTATGTACTGTATGCATATTAATTCAAATGCATAAGTAGCACACACACTAGTTAAATCAGCCACTCTTTTATGGTTGTACTTTTCAGCCATTTTGAAACCTGCATGAGTATTAACATCCTCATTTTGGGTCACTGTCTGTTTTAATTGACACTACTTCCCTTGATCTGTTATCTAATTATCTTATCAGAGAACCTTTAGCTTGTATTCTTGTTCACGGTTTCTGTCATAATTACATTATCTGTGCGTGAAAAGGGCTAAAAAAAAAACTTAGTATGGAAATCACTATTGGAGCCATGCAGTAACGTTGAAGTAAATTCAATTGTTAAAGGGAATAGATGTTTTTATTTGGAATCACATCAGTGAACATGTTAATGGCAGCTATTTCTTATTTATGCGATGCACTTTTGCCATTATATGGAATGATTCTAAGCAATAGACCGATTTTGTGATATTTAGATTAATGTTTTGTTAAGTTCCTGGTGACATGTGGTGGCTTCCTGAGAATCATCCAGTCATCCAGCCAATTCCCTCTGTCATATACGTGTTCATCTACTTGTTCTTTTATGTAGATAGATGTAGTCTGTTATAGTGCTTGTACTATTAATTTTACATTAGAATTATGTCAGTAAGATACGGACAGATACTCTGTACTCAGAAGAGATTTAAATTTTTATAAAATTTAGAGAAAGATTGTAAACTTATGATTTTATCCAAGCATGATTTAAATGCCATGCAAATGTAACAGGGTACATTGTCAGGATGTATATTTTAGCCGAACCAGTAGAAATCTACTGGTCTGACAAACAGTGCTAATTTTTCAAGCTAATTTCTGATTGTATGCATGTATTGTTTACCACCACACATTCACTGTATTATAATAAAAAAAAGTATAATTACATGTATCAAACAAACTTGTGTATTTAGTTTAATGGATAATATTAAGTGTGTGATTATTGAAGTTTAGTACATGTAGTTGATATCACAATTGTACATTGACTTTGCTCGTCTCCCTCCGGAGGCATTGCCTGCATATTGAGAGTAATCCGGACTGAGGGTTTGTCAACCTTACATATTGTGTAAATGTGACTTTAGTTCTGCACATCAGCCAGCCAATAAGCCGTCCCAGGGGACATGGATCTCCATTGATTCTGCCATTAACTGTGTAATTGCCTTACCCCACAGGTGGCATACATGTACGCAAATAAACAATAGCTGGGTGAACATTCATGTACACGTTTGAATATGATAGATGTGAGCTTAAATGCACATCATTAAGTAGACCTGTGGTTCTTTGTTATACAGCTTCCATTATCAAGTACTTCAGGATCAGATCTGGTGAATGATTTACAGTCTTCGCACATAGCCAGCCATTAACTGAGTATAAGAATTCCAGCATACACATGTGAATGTTTTTGACCGTGTAAATTTATGTACATTTACTTGGAATTATTCGACGCTATACTCTTGTACTCTTTGTATCGTGTGTGTGTGTATGTTCTCAAAGTACTGAAAAGCGATTTGGTGGCTTCGTGGTTGAGGTAGTTAGCACACCAGCACGGCACAATGACCCAGGAGCTTCTCACCAATACGGTCACTGTGAGTTCAAGTCCAGCTCATGATGGCTTCCTCTCCGTCAATACATGGAAAGGTCTCTTAGCAACCTGCAGGTGGATGTGGGTTTCCCCCGAGCTTTGCCCAGTTTCCGCCCACCATAATGCTGTCCGCTGTAAAAACACCAATGAAACAAATAAATAAATAAAAGCGATTTAAAACTATATTTTATTACTATTTCCTATCCTAGTAGATTTTTAGATCTTGATTTACATCTATCTGTCTGTTAGTGTAATCCAGTGACCTCGATTTGATTACATTTTGAATGTGGAGATACTTTTTCTTCATTTCTTCAGATTTGTACAAGCTGTTTTCCACTCAGGAATCCATTCCCTCATATATCTTGTATGGGCTGGCTTGATTATATGTACACATGCTTTGTGGGGCATATGTGTTTTAAAAACACAACAAAGCTTCCACTTTTGTTTTATGTGGAGATTTTTGTATCTTCTATGCAGATTTACTGTAACTGTGGGACAGCTGATTCCAGAGTTTCACTGGAATCCACACACACTGTACAGTAAGCGTGGCACAATGATTTATTGTGTCTCACACAGGCAAGCTTGTTTTTCAGTGAAGCATCTGGCACGTAATATACTAACATAACACAGGGCTAACTGTGCTGCCAAATTCCATCAAAATTGACAGTTTGATTGGGAAATGATAAATCACATCTAAAATACCATACGATGAACATGTGTTGGTTTAGATTGGGCCCTGTATTGGCTGACACAGGATTTTGATGCTTAGACTTGAAGGCTCTATGTTAATTTCTAATTGAATATAGAGTTCACTGCTGCAATCCTTGGTTTAAGATGGACATTGTAAATATGTCCAGCTCATGAAATCAAGTACCTCTGTAGCCTGTTCTTGGGTTGGCGGAAGCGCTTATTGATATATCACTTAGAAATCACATATCTGACAAAGAGCAGTGGTTTACGCGGTAAAAGTCAGGTTAATTTCCTCCACCCACAAACCTGACTGTTGTCTTTTAAGTGAAAAATTCTTGAGTTGTCATCACCAGTCAGATAAATAAAGATATACAAATCACATAATACAGGTAAAATACTCGCACATCAAAATGTATGTATGCGTGGCTACCATTGTGTACATGTGGTATCTCCTCGTAACTGTGTGTAAAGCATAGTTGGTAACAAATGATAAGAAGGACTGCATGGCCCAAATTATTTGGCTTCCTTGTTAAGGCAGTTTGATAACTTATCTGAGTCTTGTCTGCTGATATTGAAACCATTTGTCCACATGCTCATGTACCCACATGTATAAACACATACATATTTTAGCTGCCATCATGAAACTGCTTCAGGTGGATGCGTTACACAGATACCAACCTGTTATCATGTTTTGTACTTTAGAACAGGCATGACTGAAACATCAATCAGTAAATAATTATTAATGAGCCTGGGACAGCTTATGAATTGCCCTAATATCATGGCAACCATTTCAACACTAGCACAATGAAGTGGTTCACACATGCGTGTGTGTATATAAACCAGCTCTTGACTACATTAATGCAGCCACACGGTTGTGTCAGTCAGCTTGATTAGGGAATATCATTGGTGTTCCTCAGGCATGACACATACACACACTAGTGGATCAGCTGTCACTGACTATAGTGGCCCATTACAACAATGGTTAATGAATTAGAAAAGGTTATTGACTTGTAACTTGTGTCTGGTGTAGGTAGTAAATCTGACAGAGCATTGATTGTATGTGTTTGTCTGGGTAGTATGTAGATCAGGTATAAAACTAAAACCAGCAGGTGTATCTATGCCAAATGGATTGATCAGCATATTCTCTGACGTATATGGGATAAAAAGCAATCATTTTCAGATGTATAACAGTCTGCCCTTTTGTCTTAATGTTCATATAAATTAAGTGTAAAATTGTCCTAAATGTCTCCCTTAGCACTTTAGTGCTAAGTGAATACATACATGTACAATGTACCGTGGGGGGTATACTATCAATGTCTGTAAAATCGCCATCCATAGTATCACATGCAGATAGTTTGGCAGTCAGCCAATATAAAGCCCGTCTTGTTGTTGATCCAAGTATTATTGGCTACACAACCTCGATTGAATAAGGGTCAAAAAGGTTATCGAAGCATTCGGCCTCCACAGAACTCTTTGTCAAGAGGGGGGCTCTGGTAAAGTCTATCCTCTTTAATGGCCCATGTAATCTGTTAACTATTAGAGCTCTGAGGTACATGTGTTAACAGGCGTGTGGTAGGGGGATACCTGACTTAAGTGGTGTTGTTATGTATGTAATCTGTAAACCTCAGTAGTGACCTGTACACATCAGGCATCAAGGCTTAAATGATGTCCTCAAGCAAAGACGTTATTTCTGTGAGGACAGTTACTATTGTTACCTCATGCTTAAAGGCGTATTAACACTATTTTAACCGCTTGTTCGGTTATAGTGACCTATGGGGTATATATGTATATTTACCCTAATTGTGCTCAGTGACTAAATAGCCATGTAACCCATTTGTGTGATTCGCAGTATAAAAGTACATGTATGTTCAGTATTGGTCAGCTATCACCAGGAAAATTTCACCAGGAAACCTATACATAATATAAGGAGAGGAGACCTGCATGATTTCTAAGCTAGTTAATTTTATGCTCCAAAACTTTTTCGTCATCAAATTTTGTCATCATACTCCAGAATGCATGTGCATAGAAATAGGCACAAGAGCATGTATTCTGACTCTTTAAACATACTGGATGATTTGAATATAACCAGAATAACATGAATGCTATTTCATATCTGCACATGTGTATGCATATAATTTACATTGCTGCAATTCTGTGCATTCTCTTATGACTTCAGGGTTATTTCATTTATGACATATACATAACTTCAGCAAGAGTTTGATGGATAGTGCTTTCTACAATGAACAATACTTCCAAAAAATACCGTAGTGTATGTGATATTGAAAAGCTTAAATCTGAATCGATATCTTTTCGTCCTCCACCAGCTCTTAAATTACATCATTTGGACATGTATAAGAATTCATAACTGTCATAGGAAAATGCTTTGAAGTCCTTGTTTACAGCTCCTTAATTAATGATACTCTGTCAATAGTTGTTGGTCTTCTAATGCACTTCCTGTGCGACCGTATTTCAGTTGTTTGAAGAGAAGTGCATTCAGTACTTCAGAGAAGAGATTCAGTGTCAAGTACAGTCTAGCCTTAGAGAGGAATGATATAGCTTCTGGCTGTTCTTAAAATGGTTTTTCACTATTCCAAGCCATTAGATAGTCAAGGATATGATGTACATGTATATCTTTATACAAGTGTATTCTGAACGGATACAAATTGTCTTCATGTATTGAACCTATGTGATTATTAATGCGTTTTAAGTGCAACTAAATGAATGGTATGCCCAATGGTATATAGAATGGATAGTGTTTCTAAGTTTATACATCTGATGATTGAAATTATAATGAACGATGTACTTTGGTGATTTGTGTTTCCATTAGACACCTGTGGTTGTTGATTTTTGAAAAGGTCAATGCCACAGAAATATCCTCAGAGAAGGATCGAGACAAAATAATGTGTTGTGCGTCCCTGGAACACTCTCAAGAATTTTTCATTTTGACATTTACGATGGGTGAAGGAAAGCAGACAGCCCATGGTAAACCATCAACCTTTGCCAAGTTAATGATGATCTTTGCAATAAACAAAAGCTGTCTTTAAAGGAGAAGAAAATTTAAATATCAGGCAAATACCATTGAAAAGAGTATGCTTTTCCTCGCAGGTACCTGCCATAAAAAATTCTAATATGTACCTCAAGTTGACAAATTATAAATTAAGTCAGTGCCAAAATCCGCTGTGGGCGACTCCATTTTGCCTAAGAACCAGTCCTGAAGTCTTCTGTGTTAGGAGGAGAATTGCCGTCGGAAACCGGCGTACATTCCCAGTAGAACTCTTCTTCCCAGAAGGTAGCGAACAGTACAGTTCGTTTTTCCGCTTGACGATTGGGAAACAGTGATGTTGGACATAGGTTCTGAGTTTACAAGAACAAGCCGGCAGTTTTAACGACTCTCTTTGGTTGAGAGGCAACACTCCCCCAGCATAAATTACACGGTGTTAAAGATGGACGACATGATGGACTCAACAATTTATGCCAGCTTTGCCGTTTTCTGGCTTTACGTGTATGGAGAGGAAAAATGGCAAAATTATGCAGCAGGCACCACCAGATAGAAAAAATGTGCTTTTTTCAGGCTATACTGTCATGTTTTTAGCTTTTTTTAGCTTTTCTTCTTCTTTAACAAACGTAAAACTTTGTGAACAAGACCTAAGCACCATTGATGGCTTATTGTTGCACACGCCCCACAAACAATCTGAGCAGGGGAATCTAAAACTCTCTGCCCAAAACCAGAATTGTCTTGTTTAATTGATTGTTCTTCATTGTCATACTCAAAAATATTTCACATATACGATGGCGGTCAGTTACATGAGTGGAGGAAACAGGAGTGCCAAGATTCTGGTAAGTTGTTGGCGAAGATTTCACACATACGTAACATGTGTGTGACACACAGAGTAACTTGTATGCCATTTGGTGTAATATATTTATCAGTTGACCATGCAGGTCCCTCAAACAGTGAGAGCATTTAGTGCTGGGATGGAACCCGCACCTGTAGTTGGGAGTGACACCTCTTACTAATCTACTGACCGTGCTGTTTTATGATACATATAGTACATGTTCAGTACATGGAGAACATGTTTCTGTTAAAAAGAGAATGTTAGGCTAAGAACTGGTATTGTATATGTGTAAGTTAATTGTGATGGACCTAAGGGAATCCCCATGGAATACACTGGAATTAGTACCTACAATAGGAATTAGGGCCTGGCAAAGCTGTTTGGTGGGAGAGCTAGTTCATTAATGGGGTAATGACTTAAACGGTAATTTGCTCTAGGTTAATACCTTGATTCCAAATTGTTTGCCTGTTGTTTCATGTACTTTGATGTTTTTGGGGTATCCTATCTTGCTACTAATACTGTGGACTTCTTATAGGTATTTCTTTTTTTCAAAAAGATTTTGGTGACGTACATGACAACTACCAAAAATTGATTAAAAGCTCATTTTACATTGCATTGTCTGATATCACAGGAGATGCATTATATTATTTGAAATAATTCTTTTAATAAATCAAATTTGGTGCTGAAACTTTCAAGTAAGATATCCCCCTGCTGCCTTCCATGCCAAGACTAAAACACTATTCTGAGATCAATACAACTTGTAGAATCCAGCAGAATAATCAACTTAATGCATAGGTCAAATTTTAGGTCCTATATTCTATACGTATACAGTACTGTAGAGGGGTGACACCCTACTCTTATCATATGATTATCAATGTTGTAGAAAGTACAAGAAAAAGTATGACTGGTGTGAGGGAGAAATATGATTTCATAAGGTCTGTCTAAGTATGAATGTGTATATATATATATATATATATATATATATATATATAAGTGAATAGAAGGTCCGGGTACGTGTACATATATGTGGTTGATTTTAGCTTTCTTCCCAAACATGAAGCATTCCGTGCGATTGAGGTGAATTATTTTGTCACAGATCACATCCCCTAACCCTGGAGGCTATTTATACAAAAGTCGACTGTTCTACAGGAAAGCCCCTCAGCAAGGTTGAGCCCATTAGATAGAATCAACCCTTTAGCTTTCCTGTTCAAGTTGGTTGCTTTAATAATTAAACTATGCAATCATTGATCAATTACTTGACAGTTTTCAACCTTCAGCCAAGTTTTGAAATAGCTTTCAGTTGATTACACTTGTTCTTGGGATGACACAAATCTGAAGTGAAGTTCATATTTGTTGACAAATAGCCTATGATATATTGTTTACATGGTTTGGAGCAGTTGTGCAAAGTGGAAATAACACCATTAAAACTGAATAACAACAAAAGTTTTGTGGCCTCTTTGTATGTAATATGATGCAGTAACAGGGTTGATTTTGTTTGTGTTGTCTAGAATTGTTTTGTTCCTTATGCGGAAATGATTAACTGGTGATGTCTTACAGATGTGTGATGTAGGTAGGCCCTAAAGGACTCTCAACTGATTCATTTCAAAGCATTTCTTTCAGCACAGCTGATAGGGTTTTGACCAATGAGTGCATGTGCTCTAATCAAGCTCTCGCTGTCTCAAATAGGGCTGAAAGCCATTGACTTTGTCAGGTGCATGCCAAAGTGCAGTGTTTCTCCTACCCATAATTCTGACCACCCTACTGTCTAAATCGAATACCTGTGGGTACGAAGCCGAACCAAAATGCAATAAATACAAGAACTGCCTTGTTCTTTTCAGTTACACTGATCTCAGTCTGTTTGTGTGTGAATGTGTATGCCATGTCCTGCTTCCTTTTTTTCTTTTGTAGTTTAGAAAATTGTGTATCATTTAATTTATGCAGAATATTACCTTTGTGCATGTGCATTACCAAGATTTTTATTCTGAACTTTTCACAATTTCAGGTAATATTGAATACTCTTGTCCAGCCAGCAGTGATTGTGAAATAACAAAGAGGAGACGAAAAGCCTGCCAAGCCTGTAGATTTCAAAAATGTCTCAACGTTGGTATGCTCAAAGAAGGTCAGTTCAGCACATCAGTCCTAATTTATTCCCCCCAGTTAAGTTTTATGCTGCTTTAGCAGTCATTCATACAATTGATTGGTGAAAACATGATGCAGATATGCATGTTTAAATTCTAAAACAAGAAATGGCATTATACATACGTTTACCAAATGCTGCAGAATTCCATAATAAGAACATATGCATACACCAAACATTATATATGGTAGGAAACAATTAGATATATTCTGTTAAGTCATCTAATATACCCCAGTTAATTGCTACAGTGTACATATATTTATGTCCTTCAGATCAGTTCAGTGTATATGTCCTGCATATAGGCAAGACGTGTGATGCATCTAGTCTGTTTTCTGGATTTGTTTACCGTCCTTGTATGCTGTGATGCGCACGTTCCATGGTGCTGTATCCCGTCACATTCACCCCACCATATGATCTACACATGCCGACCAGGGGCTTCTTTTGCCACCATAGTAACAGTTCAGCGGGCCCTAATGCCTGACTGGCACGCTCCGGACGTGCCTGCTGTCTTCCCACAATTGTGCTGAGTTCTGCCATTACCCACAGAAAGCGTTCCGTGTAAATGGTTTAGTTTGTCTTGGTGCCTCCGCAAACGGGACTGCCAGTGATGGCATTAGAGCCGTAACAAGCGAAAGTAATTGCACCAAGTCTTGTCACGCTCTCAACCACAATTCCCATTTAACGACGCAAACCTGTCCCGAGCTGACCATCACTAGACTCTCACCTACATGGTTAAGTCACTACTGTCATAAGTGGTCTGGAAATGATCTGGTCTCAGAGATTTGCTGTTACATAAAACCCTTGGACTGATGAGAAATGTGAGAAATATGAAGATTAGGATAAGTCGTTCAGAAAATGTATATCATAACGAAATGATACTGGCTGTATGGAAAGGTAATATAACAATGTGCGGGCCAATGTCTAAGCTGAAAGATAAAATATCAAGTTAAACAGTCGTGTTTTTTTATGCTGGCTTACATAAAAACATGGAAGTCAATCTGTGCAGTGCAGTAAGTTCTATAATTTGGTTTATGATCCATTGTTTATAGATTCGTTTATCCTGTCTGTGGCTCTCATACCCAGTATCGTTTGGTTCTCGATTTCTGGTGAAGCTGTACTCAGTGATGATCATTTGTGGTTGTGATGGGGGTTGTGGAGAGACGCCATAGTGCCAGGGTTACAGCATGTTTGACCCCTTGTCTTGGAAATTGTATCTTCGCCTCTTCTGATTATCATTGTGACTGGCAGTTAGAGGACTAAAGGTCTTAGCTGGATGATTTGTTAAAGCCTTTTCCACACTGCTTCAGCCTTTTGATGAATGGCAAGAGACAATCCTTGAGCAACTGTTGAAAAGCTTTTGCTGGTTCTCTGCTCCAAAACAGCTTACCACATGGTGCAATTCACCAGAATAGCTAACCCAGTCAAAATGCGGCGCGGCAAACATTCCAGTTTACCACAAACCTGCAATTTATTATGTTGTAAAGGTGTAGAACACTTTTCTGGTAAATAGGTATCCCTTAAATTCAAATAATTATTTATTACTCTACTACATGTATAGCTCCAGACCTTAATGAGCTTCATATGTTGAGATGAATTTCTGAAATGATAGGTTTTTGTAATCCTTTATTTGGTATTTTGAAGATAGTTTTCAGTGTAATTCATCCCCTGAGTTCTCCAGGTGAATTTTTTCCGTTGTACATCCTATAACCCTGGCACAAGATCAGAAATTATGTAAAGGCACTGCTGTGTCCTCTTGGACTTCATGTGCCTGACGGGGCCTCCGTGGCTCAGTTGGTTAGCGCGCTATGACCAAGGAGTCCTCTCACCAGTGCGGTCGCTGTGAGTTCAAGTCCAGCTCATGCTGGCTTCCTCTCCAGACGTTCGTGGGAAGGTCTGCCAGCAACCTGCAGGGGGCCGTGGGTTTCCCCCAGGCTCTGCCCAGTTTTCACCCACCATAATGCCGGCCGCCGTCGTATAAGTGAAATATTCTTGAGTATGGTGTAAAACACCAATCAAATAAATAAATAAATAAATTCATGTGCCTGTCTTGTGCAAAAACAAATTGTATATATCTTCCTTCATTTGCTATATCAGAAATTGAAAATACATATTAAATGTCTTGAGTTTAACATGTAAAAAGGATGCTAAGATGCCCTCATAAAGTACTGTAAACTTCTTTACTGCATACATAAACATGTTTATGGCGTAATAACAAACACGAATTAAAATACACTTGCGATTTAATGAAGCTATTATAATACATTGTGCATGTAATAAAAGTTGAAGCATTGATGAGCTGTGGAGGTATTATGGCCGTTTTTTCCAAACAGTGACTGGAAAGATATCATTTCACATCCGGCTGCTAAGAAAAAAATGTGCTATGAAAAAGTCTGCCATCCGACAAATGTATGATTCTTTTGACTGCTACTGCTTCAGTTGTAATGATCCAATCCCTTGTGTGGGTGGAATTACATTCATACTACAGAGAATTCCCTGTCTTAACTCCCGCACAAGACACATTAGGCCTGAGCGGATATAAATGAGATTTGCTGATTTGCCAGGTTAATGCTTGGCCTGTTGGGAGAAAGCGTCTTTCCAGGTACAGAAGACCTGGCTGGGCTGTGGTTGTATTTTAGGGAAAGCTAGGAGGCATCCCACTCTACAGTCTCAACACTATCAACAGATCACCACTCACCCATGCTGTGCTTCCTGACATGACCAGTCTGGGTAACAGAGGTTTGCCAGGAATGTGGTGCCAGTGGTATGTGTTGTGACAGAAAACTCTATATCATCTGAATGTTTTGCAAAAAGCTTTACTCACACAATCGCATGGATATCAATATTATCTCCACCAGTGTTTTGGGAAATTATACTCCCCAGCAAAACACCAGTTTTTCTCCCATTCTGGGAACATTTGCTGTACCAGTGGAAAGCTGGATTTTATTGCCAATCTCTTGCAGCACTGTTTTGATAAAGGAGCTAGTGTTGGCATTTGCCCATGACATCAGTTTGGATCATTTGTTTTTACCTAGCATGTTATGCAAATGAGGGTTGTACTTGAAGCTGACAAGCTTTTTGTCAGACACAGACCTTGATGGACACCTTGGAATTTTGGTCTTATAGTCTGGCATGTGAGGAGGTGTTTATTGGATTAGGGTAGGGTTATGGGTGGATGGTGTAGATGATGTATCTTTGACAAACCTACCCTACTGTTATCCACAGACACCCAGGATCTGAGGCTGGTATACTGTCAAACACCTTGTTAGTCTCTTCCATTCCATCCACAAAGTTCCTTGACTTTGACATCTTTACTTGATGATATATGGGCCAAACATGCAGCAGAATTTTTAAACCAAGACAGAATTTGAGAAGGTTGTAGGGAACCAGGGCTCAGGATAAGCCCTGAAGATTATCAAAGTGTTTTTCAGGAAGAGGGCTCTTTTAAGTGTTGTTTTGGTTGTGTGGTTGTCTGTAAGTAATACGGGTGGGAGTATTTGCGGTGCGAGGAGTAAAAGTACTCTCAAACTGGGTCATGGAGGATCCATTTATCTCTAGCTGAACTGCTGAAGGGTTTGTTTACTTGCAAGCCAGGGTGCTCCACTTTTTGAGCCAATTTACCATGTCTACTTATGCAGTTGCTTGTTCATAATAAAGAAAATAAGACTGAAATTATTTATCTGTCTTGGGCATAAAACTCTGGAAGCTACTTCCTATGTGTAGGTTTGGGTATACATGTGGTTGTCGTTTTACACATACATTTACAAGAAGCTTTCCATGAAATGTCCAAAACTATATCATCAGTTATATAAGTACATGTATTTTCATTTTTTCCAATGCTCAGAAAGCCAGGCTAAATAACAATCCTCTTGTGTGGTAGAGCCTGCAGATGTACACGTCTTAGAAAGATGTGGTGAATGACAGGTTGTACTTCATACAAGGCAAACAGCTGTCTACCATTGTCAGTCTTCTGAATCCCATCGTGTTACCTAGTGTGTTCTTAGCCGGGAACTGGTCTGCATGCATTTTACGTACATTGCAACAGCTAGCTTATTTATAAACCAGGGAGTATTGTGGAGGGGCTACCTGGCAGCCCTCATCTTAGACTTGTTCCTGGTGGGTGTGGAAGAGTGGATGGCCGCATGTTCATATATGCTGTCCATTATCATCAATTGACATGGAATGAAAAATCTCACTATGCACCATTTTGAACCAGGAGGCTCCCACTAATTCGATCGCTGTGAGTTCAACTCCGTCTCATGCTGGATTCCTCTCCTACCATAAGTGGGAAGGTCCGCCAGCAAACTAAGGGTGGGTGTGAGTTTCCCCGGGCTCTGCCAGCTTTCCTCCCACCATAATGCTGGTCGTCGACATATAAGTGAATTTATTCTTGAGAACGGCGTAAAACACCAATCGAATCAAAAAATAAATAAATTTATATACACTTCTACACTTTATTGTAACTGTTTCTTCTGATCTTTGCATTTATTGTTACATGCAGGTCTTCAGCATGTTTTTCTATTTTCAGCCACATGTAAAACATACATTTAGTCCTCATTTAGTGTACTCACAATCCCCCCAAAATACTCTAGTGAGGATGAGAATAGCAATATTATCACAGAAAAAACAATTTGCAAATTTTGCATCAGTCTGATGATGGTTGGAATGTAGATCTGCTTGATCATGGGTTCATCATTGATGAAGCTCAGTTTGAATATAGATCTGCTTGATCATGGGTTCATCATTGATGAAGCTCAGTTTGAATGTAGATCTGCTTGATCATTGGTTCATCATTGATGAAGCTCAGTTTGAATGTAGATCTGCTTGATCATGGGTTCATCATTGATGAAGCTCAGTTTGAATGTAGATCTGCTTGATCATGGGTTTATCATTGATGAAGCTCAGTTTGAATGTAGATCTGCTTGATCATGGGTTCATCATTGATGAAGCTCAGTTTGAATATAGATCTGCTTGATCATGGGTTCATCATTGATGAAGCTCAGTTTGAATGTAGATCTGCTTGATCATGGGTTCATCATTGATGAAGCTCAGTTTGAATGTAGATCTGCTTGATCATGGGTTCATCATTGAAGCCTTGAACCTCAGTTTCATAATTTTCCACTTGTGCTGGTTTGGCTATAGCTCACAGTTAAGAGGCTAGTCAGATATCTTCTCCATACATTGGCCAGTTTCCTCCATCCATAGACTTAAATGGCATTGTTTGTGTGAAAAGCAATTACCATCAAATACAATTTAAAAAAAATTTTTTTTTTTGTTTTGTTTTTTTGTAACCACAAAAAAAAAACAATTTTTTGTGGTTACCTACACACTCCCACTCGCATAGTTCGGTTGCTGTGCACATGAACTCCTGTCAGACAGAACATGTGCAAGTTGCCAGTGGTTTTGTAAGGTGCTGGCATATTATGTAAATACTCCACCATCTGTTACATTTATCAAAACTGTTTGGTGGAATTATGGGTGCTTGTGTGCACACTGTATATTTACCATGGCTACGTTGTAGCACTTATGACATTAGGTCTGATCCCTGTGCCATCCCATTAAGTCACTGCCATCTTGGGCCTTCCATTTCCAGACTGAAAGGCCAGTCACAGTTCTTAGACATCAGCGCTCTGCCACTTAGAGAATTGATCTCTGATATAGAAGCAGACGCAGATATGAGGGGTCAGCTGCTAGGTCCAGAACCTACCAGACATTCACAATTGATATTTATATTCCTAAGCCCCGTTTAGCACTCAAGCATGAAAGCCAGTAACGAATCTCCTTTCCCTCAAAGTGAAGGTTGACAGAGAGCACACAGCAATTAATCTGGCAAAAAGAGCGCTTTTATTGGTTTGTTCCCTAATATAAGGTGAGAAAGACAAAGTTGGAACATGCCACTTAAAGTTCCTTGTGAGCAGGTCATTGTGGGCGTGTTAATGAGGCGGTAAAATGTTGATTTGCTGTGAGGAGAGGTTTAGCATGAAGCCAGCTAGCCTAAGGAATCACCTCACAAGAGGTAATAAGTTTGACCAGGTTGAAATGACCTTCTGCTTCACCGTCTTTCACCCTAAACCAAGATTCCTCCATTGTGGGATTACCCTCAGTAAAGTGCAGAGCTCTGTCATCTACATGTATACAGACTGTTGCCAGCATTTCTTGAAAAGTCAAAACGTTTTTTTAATACAAAAGACGCTTTTGGCATTGATCATTATAGCACTCTTTGCTGTTCATTTAATGCCGTCTAGCCTTTTTGCTTTGGAGATGGGTGTGCCATCTTTAGGGAGACCGCTGAAATCTCTCTTGCCACACGACAATATTAGCTGTCAAGATGCTCTGATTAAAGCTGCCCCCAGGTGATTGAGTGATGGTTGATAAGAGTTTAGTACATGTGCCCAAAGGGAGCAAACATTGATCAGGCACAAGGCTGTCTTTTGCCAATTCTCTCGCCTGAATTTGGCAACATTTGGCTCACTTTGGATTCAAGCGTCCTGGTTATCCATTCATTCCCCCCCCCCCCCCCCCCCCTTAAGCAAGATTTCCCAATTCACAAATTTTTACTCTGCATTCTTGAAGCCTGACATTTCTACAGCACAGTATTCAAAATTGATTTGATTGATGTTCACCACTGTCTGTGATGGAGAAATGTGTCGGACACCCCTGTTCAGTTGGTCAACTCCCTGTGAAGACTACAGATAGAAGTTTTTTCAGGCAAGTTAGGTGCAAAGTTTAAACGCATGTACAAAGTAAGTAGGATTTTTACAGTGCATTTGGGTCACATGTGTATGCAGTAAGTGTACATTAGGTACACTCCCATTTTTCGACAGTTTTATCTTAGGCCGTCACACTCAGGTTTATTCCACCTGTAATACTGAATATGATATTTCTATCAACTGAAATAACTGAACGTTAAAACCCTCTTGTCTGTACCGTTTTCCTAATATGGTCATTTTAAGGAGGAATTTTTCAGGGAATTGGTAGTGCAAAACACTTCTACTGACTAGCATATATATATATATATATAACCTTAAACAATACTCCATGGAAGAATCAATAGAAAATATGGGAAATATGCTTTTATATGATACATGTAACTTGTTTTTGTCTCTGCTGCTGACTGTAATAAATCCTTATAGACTGTCTGAAAAGCCTCTGTTAATTTGTTTACCAGAGATTGAGGACAGACGTTCTAGTCTACGTGATAAACGATGGTTATTTTTAATACCTGTTGCTTTGGATCGTGTTAATCTACCTACGGTAGGGTAATATAGGGGTTGTCATTGACTGGACAACTAACGAATGTTTTCATTTCCTTGGGTGTGTTTGACCGGAGTATAAAGTACAACACACCTCTGAGTGCAGACATTTTGAAATCCTCATACAAGGTTAATAGTACATGCCAATTAGCAGGACAGTCAGCAGTTGAATTGCTTTTTTCTTGTTATTGAATTTGCAGTGCCTTCCATATTTTTTTGATGCACTAATACACATTTTAGGATGGCATTTCCTGGTAATAGCTTAGCACCAGATTTGAGTCAGAGAACTTCCGCATATCTGGATCAGTACATACATGTTCATCTACACGTCTCCCTCTTCCAACTTAGTTGGTCAGCCCAGCTTTCATTATCAATTTCGAGCCGTTTCACAATCGATGCCCTGGGAAATACCTGCCTGTTAGCTGCTGGCAAGCCTACTGCTTGGATATTGTGAAGACTGAAATTTCCAATCTATCTGTCGCAGAAAGCTGTGCTACTCAGTCTGAATGTAAATTGGCCTCAGTCAATAGCCTTCATGTGACAAGAACACACCATGCAAAATGCCATTCTGCTCGCCTCAAGAAATTATATTTAGTTTACATTTGACTCTTGAAATAAAAAGGTACAGTACTTAATGAAAACCATAGTTTTTAATGTTTTGTGGAAGGAGATAAAAGCTGTCCTAAACAACAAATTATAGCAATGAATGGCATTGGAATACCAGTCAAAGAAATAACTATAAGTCTCTTGCTTAAATCCAATTTAAAAAATGAGGCTGGTTGCAGCAAAGAGTTAATAATAAAATAAAAATCTCATTTACAATTAGTCATGATAGTGGCAGTTTTTAGTAGTACCAATGATGGGGCCATCATTAAAAATGTGTTTGTTGTTCATGAGATTTTAATTGAAGTTTTCTTTGTATTTTTTTCTCCCATGTTCATTTCTTTCAAATTCTTTTCATAAGCCAGAATTTAAAACAAAAAAAAAAGGGATTCACTACCAACCAGTTCTATTTTTGCTGATAGGGTCCGATAATGCTCAACGTTATCATTTCAAGGATCCTTTTAATCAGAAATTTGCATGTAACCACTGCCATGGTGTTGCCAGCGTCTGTAGTTTAATGGTTGCAAATCAGTGTGTTAATGTTTTGTGAAACCTAAGTGACATAGTGCTGAATGTTGTCATAATGGGCCAGCGAATCCTTTCCAGTGGTATGTCACCTTGGTTGTTTATCCCTTCACAGACAGTGATTTTATTTGAGAATATTGATTTGTCCAGATTTTAGAATGCTTTGCTTTCTTTTGGGCTAGCTGTTGCTAAGACTGAGGTGTTCCTATCCTGAAAGGTCATTTAAATCATGCTGAAGTCTGTTTCTGCCAGACTGGTTATCTTTCAAAGCAAATGGCTGCTCTTGTTGCTGAGAACCTGTGCTGTAAACGTTACAGACCCTGTTGGAAGCCTTTTTGTTGAATTGACTTTGCCAGCTTGTCCAAGATTCTTACAGATTCAATGTTTATAGAACTTTCAATCATCTTTTCTGCTTGGCTTTTTTTGGTTTGTCTAATGCAAGTAGCAGCAAATTTCAGTTAATTGAAGGTTGTTTGAGATTTCTTTTCACAGAACTGGCGTTCATTTTTTATGTTCCCAAAAGTGTGTTTTAGATTATGAATAAGATGTCTTATTTTAATGTGAAAAGCATGTTGTTTGTCCCAGGGGGTTTTACCTTCATTAGGTTCACAAAATTAGTTCGCAAGAAGAAACAAAGAGAATGACGTGTGACAAGTATGTGTTAGTTAGACAAGATGTATGTTCATGTTAGCTTGCTCCTTTTCGTGGCCGAAAATAAACCTTTATCCTATTGATAAGTCGCCATACTGGTGTGAAAACTGAAAGTCATAAGCGAGAGCGTCTTTGAGATGTAAAGAGTTAGCCAGTGACAAGATGGATGAAGACATTGTTGAACCTTTTATTGTCCTCTGCCATGGAAATGGTGAGAAGACATGAAAGTACTCTCCATTTGTCCATCCTTGCATTCATCAGACCTGATCTTGTACACAAGTTTATACTTACATGAAAGCTGTGGCTTAAGGTCAGGGCGGATGACTTTCAGGATTGATTTTGTCACACTGTGTAATCCAGTATGGCTTTGTTGGCCATTTTGGATTTCTTGCCCATCACACCTGTCCTTGTGAACAAAACATCGTGAAGATTTTTCAACCAATCAAGTTCATTCTATTAAACACAGTGCCTTGTGTTCAAGGAATTGGTAGAGTTGATTTTTATCTCCTTACTACATTCCAATTTGACTGTTAGCCATCTTGGATTCCCTGGCCACTATGGTATTCTGTTTAAAACGCTGGCACGTTTTGAGAAAGGTAATTCGTCTCGTGATGACACAATTGCTGGTGAATTTACATTGTACCTCATTATTTAATATGGTTCAGTGCCAGAGAAAGCACAAGTTCTCAAGGTACAGTCAAATTTGTTCATTATTGCGTTATTATGTGGAACAAGCACCTGAGCCCCAATGGCAATTGTGATAAACATATGATACCTTGGACTATAAATCAGTATAACCGTGTTAGGTTAATGTGTTGCCAGGACTGAAATCGTGGGACCCAAGTTGTTGAATGATTTATTTTGTCTCTGGGCCCTGATGTGATCAGAATTTGTCTTGTTTTGAATCATTAGAGATCTCCATATAGACTCAGTGATTTTAGTGTTGACTGACCAACGTTTGTGATAGGAGAATACTGCATGCATGAGATAACTCCATAACCTGAAGCTTGTCCCTGCCCACCTGAAGGTACTACTGCTCTGTGCAGACCAGTAATGATTGGCCTCACTTATAATCGGATCACTGAACCTGGTATGGGTATTCCCAGTCAGGATATTATTGAACTGTCTGAATAAAGGTTGTATAGCAGCTCGTGGCAGACCCATAGAGCTATGCACTTTGTGTAGAATCTTGGTGGTAATTAGATTGATATTTATAAAGCCCTCTAGACCCAAAGCAAGTTTAGTACTCGGGATGATGACAGTTTGGAGGAATGTTGAACCATGCAGTATGATAGCTGTGATATCAGTAGCCCCTGCTGTGTCATTTCATTGTATTAGATAATAGTATTTACAATATCATGAATATTATTGAGTACGGTGTAAAACACCAATCAAATAAATAAATAAGTAAGTCAAATACAACTTCATGGTTGTTACTCATGTAGAACCCTCTTAAAATATGTGTAAATGTATTTTAAGAATTCTATTCCCTAACATCAGTAGTATATAATTTCAAAATGAAAAGCAGTTTATCTCTAGACTTTGAGTTTTTCGTTTGGTACATTAGCTTATTCATCCTTTTGAATTGCTTAACTGTGATTTATGCGCTTTTGTTTAACCCAAATCTACGCAAGCTGATAAATCTGAGTGTAGTTCCAACCAAAAAAAAAAAAAAAAAAATCATAACATATATGTGTAGACATTTACTACAGAAATGATTCAGGAAATATAATTCAAAAAAGCAAATATTGTAACAAAAATGACTCATCCCTATTGAGTGACTCATGTACTGCTAAACTTCAGTAATGTAGGACTGACAGTGTAAGATTCCAGACCACTTGACCAGGACATATATGCACCTATAGATAACACCACTGCTAGGAATGCTAAAGCTTCATATTGATTTACATACCCGTACTGGATCATCCGTGTAATGAGAGATACACATGTGCTGGGTGGTGGAATGTCCATCCCCTTGCAATCTAATAAACCATTATGTAAATATTTGTCCTTCTCCAATCAGTTACAGTAATTACAGTAGGTATATTCTATAGCATCTTTAGTGGGTGATATGAAAATAACCATCTCCTCTCAGATCTTTGCTTTTAACAGTCAATATTGAAAGATCTGGTTGTCCATTATGTACTTAGACTGGTTCAGTGCCATTGTGGAATTAAAGAGGAAGGGAGGTAATCCAGTGTCTGTTTTTTTAATAATTTTATTGTTTGGTTTTCAGACGGTATTGTAGTCACTTCTTTCTGTTATAGACCTACCTGTACATTAATTGCAATGGCAAATGTTCTTTTAAACATAAAATTTGTTGGTTTATTGAGCTGTAAATTTTTACATTATTTAGGTTCGTGCACATATGAAGACGAGTAGTAAAAGGTGGCACAGGGTGCAACCCTGAGCACTCCAATCATAGGATCAATCCCAGCCTTAGACAGACAATTTGTAGATTCTCCCGCTCTCATATTGGTTGAAATAAGTACTCACTGGAATCGTTCACCAATCATGCCAATCAGATAGATTTGTACGTCGCACACAGGAAAGTGTGATGGTATGGTTTACTCCAGGTACTCTGGTCTCGCCCACTCAGGAAAGTAAAATGAAAACTGCATCACGTCACAAAAAGTGAACATCATCGTGCACAAGCCCTTCATCTAAAAGCTCATGTTGTAAAATGGTGACCTACAGACATGCTTGTTATAGCAAAGATCTTTGAGTATAGTGCAAAACAACAAACCAAGAAAGCAGTCTGCATGAAAGTCAGGGCCACATGCACACGTATGCAGTATTGCATGCATTAGATGGAGTGCTCCGTACAGATCAGACTGTAATGCCGATGTCCACAATCTATGTTCTTCTGGCTCTGCTCTCAGCAGGCCATATATCTTACAACAGAGAGTTTGGTGTAAATGTCAGAGCAATCCACACTGATTGTTTACACATTTCCATAACAGTGCTGCACATAATAGGGGGCTTATAGCTGGAGCGTCCACAGAAAGTTCAGTGTGTCAAAGATAAGCACAACATGTACAGGTGAAGGCTGAAGCTGTTCTAGGGCCAGTGAATCTTGTGGTAGTCTGCATGGGCATATTCTGTATCCGATGAAATGCTTTGTTAATTTCGTTGTGGGTTTTTTTTTCCACCCCCCAGTGTTTTAATGAATGCCCACTACAATTTATTGCCATATTTACATGCTTCTCACAGTGCAGATTTCTACAACTGCAATTTTTGGACGTTCTTCCATACTCCTCACAGTGGAGACGGCATCACCTTTATAAAAAATGGCACGGTTTCCATAATGTATGAACATACATATTTGGGGACAAAATGGAACTACATGTGTAAGGACTGTTGAGCAAAATGGTCATTTTGTTGCCATTGATATAATATCTATAGACAAAAGATTACTTTGACATGTCTTTGTGCAAAAAAGATTTGATCAGTCAGGTTATCGCAGATCTATTTGGACACATCACATTGTTTGAATCTAGCGAGAATGTAATAGAGGTCCAATCTTGTATTTGTTTTTGTTGTTTAAAGATTTTGAATTACATGTAACATTTATAGTATTTTGGTCTGTTATTTGTTAAAACTAGGAAGATTTTTATACCTGTTGTTGAATTGGACAATTGCGTTAATTCGTTAGCAGAAGATAATAGAAAAGACAGGTACTAGAGTGTGTTCTGTAAATCTGACAAATGTAATAAATCACCTTGGTTGTTATTTGTGAATTTTGCAGGTGTGCGATTGGACAGAGTACGAGGCGGCCGTCAGAAGTACAAACGAAGCCCAGACTCACAAGTGATCGTTGTTCATCAACAGTTGCATCATTCACGACAGCAGAACAACCATCAATCATCACAACAACAACAGCAGTCGCAGCAGCAGCAACAACAACAACAACACACACCATATCAGCAGATCATAGCTCCTGCGAAAAAATTCTGCACTGAAGGTCAGAGTCAGGCTTTCCATGCAGCAGGTCATATCTTCACATTTGGAACATAATTAAAGCCTCTTGGGACCAGTTGCTCGAAAATGTATTTGCTAATATTGGCATTAAGCCATATTTTATATTTAAAATTTCAGCCAAACTCAGTAGCCAATACAGTTCTCCAGTCAAAGTGTAACAGCAGCAGTTTAAGCTCAAGACTTGGCTTAAAGTTAAGTGTAGTATTAAGTCTTAAACCAGTTTTGAACAACCAGGCCCAGTTACTGCTTGACCATTCAATAAGCTGAATTCGTTAGCCAGTGCTAGCTCTTTTTGGAATTCTGAGAGTCTGTTTATATTCCAAAGAGAGACCTGCTTGAGCATATAGGTATACTTGTGTATTGCATAGACAGTCCATCTCCAAGGCTGTATTTTGCTCAGATGACTTACTTTATGGTACTGTTAGTATTCAAGTACAACATGCCAAATGTTATTTGGGAAGCTGCTTGTTTGTATTAATTTGTTGGTGATTTTTCCTTTTGTTCCTCTTAGAGAACAAACTGTTATCAGCTCTCTTGTCGGTGGAAGCTCAGCTAGACCGGTTACTGGCCCTTCCTGATCCCAGCATGCCCGATGATGAGGTGAAGTTCATGTCCGTCATGTCAGATCTGGCAGACCGTGAGCTCGTACTGACCATCAGTTGGGCAAAACAGGTGCCAGGTAAGAAAACCTCTGTGGAAATGGCGCTAACATCTGAGCTTTTATTCTCAGAAATTATTTGAAAACGGAAATCTGGCCCTTGGTCCACAATAAAAACTACTTTCAAATGGCGTGAGGATGATTAACTCTGGCTTTTTGTTTTCTCCATGAAAGTTGTCATATTTTATTGAATGCTAAATGGCAAGCAGTCAGCTCTATGATTGGATTATTTTACCCTTGGAAGTCTAATAACACGTAGCTCACCAAGGAAGCAAAGTCATCAATAGTTTAATCTCCGTTACACATTCAATGGTGATTTTTGACTGCTTGAAGAAATAAAATTGCACAACAAAACTCTCCAGCCAATCATGAAGCGTGATGGTGTGAGTATGAAACAAGAGGCGAGGTGTTTAGATTACATATGTGTTGGCCAGTACAGCACCTGATATTTTTGTCTTGGTCTTATCTTTTTGGTTTAAATCAGGTGCATTTGCCCTTTATCATCTGCGCATGATTTCAGAGGGGTTTTTTTATTTGTTAGATTTTTGCATTCGTGCTCAAGAATTTTTCATTTGAATGGTGGCTGTGAGGTTTATGGGTTCATGGAATTTGAGGTAAGCCACGCCACCAGGTTTTTGGAAGAACTCCCATATATTGTGGAGAGAAATTTGAAGTAGGATTTCTTTCTTTGCCAGTTATATTGTATGACTCTTAATGGACTTGTACAGATGTTTGCACTACGCTACAGATCTTGGTAATACGACTTCATGATGGCAGCATGACT
Organism: Liolophura sinensis; assembly: GCF_032854445.1. Lineage (NCBI taxonomy): Eukaryota > Metazoa > Mollusca > Polyplacophora > Chitonida > Chitonidae > Liolophura > Liolophura sinensis. The sequence goes on from NC_088300.1 coordinate 32,239,653, forward strand.
ACGTTTCTGTAGGTGTTAGTGGTGTGGGTTAATCGTGCCTCTGAGGGTTCTTCCATAGATCACTATGACTTCATTCTGTATCAGTGTTTCAGGGTTCTCAAACAGATGTCAGTAGTGTGACCTCCAAAGGCCTGTGTTTTAGTTTTATCAAACACATTTTGCATGACTTCAACCTGTGTGACTTCACCATGTGCCTGTGTTTTCAGGGTTCGTGAACCTGTCATTGAGTGATCAAATGAACCTGTTACAACACTCCTGGCTGGACATCCTCTGTTTTAACCTGTCCTACAGATCAACTCCATACAATGGACAGTTGGTTTTCGCTGACGACTTCAAGCTCTCCCAAGAGAAAGCCAGTTTATTCAAGAGCCCTGTGGATTTTGACCACTTGAGTCGAAAGTTAGCCAAGAAAGTAACCTTGCTTGGAGTTACCACTGAAGAATATGTCCTTATAAAGGCCCTGGTGCTATGTAATCCAGGTACAGTTTGCTTTTTACTTTAGTACCCGTGTACTAGATGTTTTTATTAAACTCTGATGCACATATATTTGGGGCATTCCAAATTTGTTCCAAATTTATGTTCCAAATTTAAAGAGGTAGGATGTTGTTGTTGTCAAAATGTTAAATCTATACATGTGAGAGACTGAGGATGAGGAAAACTAGAGGTGTCTTATATGTGTTTGTTGATAATGAGTACAATATTGAAGATACTCACCCATTTAGAATATATAACTGCAGGAATGTATTTTTTTAACATCCTATCAACACGGGCCATTCACTGGACAAGGGGCCATTCACCACAAGTTTTCTCTTCAGTGGACTTGAAACACTCTTTTTTTGACAGCCTCCTTGTACATTTTTACATGATTGTTTCTGATATTATATGTGTAGTGGTTTTGAGTAAGTAATTTGTGGGATTATTATGTTTGGATGTCAGCCTATCTACATGATATGTTTTTTCTGGCAATAAGACAGTGTTGATGTTGTTTACAGATGCCAATGTGGAGAATGAAGAGGCAGTCCACCAATTTCGAGACAAGATACAGGACTGCTTGATTGACTACGTCAAGCGGCGGAGTGGCGGGAACATGCGCAGGGTGGGAAACATTCTGCTGCTCTTACCAATACTCACACAAATCAAATTACTGGCCAAGAAATACTGGTTTGATGTGAAGAAAGATGGACGTGTACCAATGCATAAGCTTTTCCTGGAAATGCTTGAGGCGGATTCTTGATAAAAAAAAGTCCAATTGGTTAACCTTTGACCTTTAGATATCCAGGAGGACTACATGCCCCAGAGCAGAAAATTGCCATGGAGTGTGTACATTGAGCATGAAGATTTGTTATGTTAATGTTGACAGTGGTATGCCAAAATTGTAGATGCTACGAGTTGTGATGGCTATGGGAGAACCTGCAGTTTGAGAAATATATATATATATATATATATATGTAGTGTGTAGGAACAAGTGGTTGATGGACATTCAAACCGGACAAGTAAAAGCTGTACTCTTTGAATAAATTGGCCAAGTGCTAGTTCATAGTGTGGACTACTGCCAGTCACCACAGTCTTTCACAAGATAAATCACCCACAGTGTCCCTGTGATCAAGAAAGGCCTGGTGTTCCCATTTTCCCCTTTAATATAAAGGGTCCAAGCCTTGCCAAAAGATGGAAAGAGCATGGACCTTTGACACCCCATTTTACAGTCAGGCAGCAAACTTCTGATGTATAAATGCATTTCACCCCATACAGTGACTGGTGTGGTCAGCCCAAAACACTTCTCGTTGGATGGATGAGTATTTTTACAAGAGCGAAGAGCTCTCCAAACTGTGAAGTGTTCACATGTATTGATGACAGTATATACAACATGACCTGTAATACACAATTTATTACGTGGAAAAGAAGTTTTAGAGGGCAGGGAATGTGATCGTCCATGTTTAGGCTTCCCAGGAAAATGTGTGCAAGAGACAGGCTGTAGAAACAGGTGCTCAGACGGCTGCACCAACTGTGCAGCTGTGTGAAAACAACAAAACCATTGACTACCAGTGGAGAGTGAACGCATTATAATAGCAGGGGTGAAGCCTTGAGGAAGGCTGCAGTTCTGTTATGGTGGGAACAGTCCAGAGGCAGAGATTATGGAAGAGAGGTACTGGCGAGCCGTCTATGGATGTGTAACTGTAAACATACTTGCCTGAAGGGTGAAACCAGAGATATGGTTATTCTTGAGGCATGTCAGACATGTGCTGCCCTCTACTGGTCTACCCAAACTCTAATCTAGATATGTCATAGTGCTATAGCCAGCAGGCCTACCCTCCGTAGTGATAGGTCAGGGCTAATATACAGAACATAGAATCAAAGCTGACATATGTTTTTGGCATTTACTGTTGTCTAGCCTAGTTTACTATAGTGCTATACTTTACAATGATTGATACCAGTCCAGTCACTCCACATAAAAGGTGACAGTCCGTAGAAAAGCTGTGTATTTTAGAGAGTACAATTTATAATAGATTGTTTAAATACAACATTATTCACAGATCCCATTTACTGTTCCCGGCTTTCTGGTATTACCGATATCAATGACCCCACCCTAAGCCATTTGAAAACCAGTTACAGAGTATAAAGACTCATGTGTGTCTGTTTTGGATTGATATGCTGTTACCTTATCAATCAGTGTTTGTTAATGTTGTTATTGTTATCCCAGATGATTTATGATATATGTATCGCAGATGCAAAGTGTGAGCCTCTGGTCACGCTCCAACCTCTGCTCAACCTGTTGCCATCTATTCATCTACATGTATCACGTTCACGTGTTCATCTAGCTAGTGTATTTTTGCTACCTGTTTGTAAAAGGTTATAGGGAGTTGGTTACTGCCATTTAGGGGCGTCCTACGATAGCCCTATCTGTGTGATATCACATAAAAGTCTTGATCAGTTGTTACACAATTATTTATATATTTACATCATCCAATCAACTTTCTCTCTCCTCCCCCCAGCTCCCCTCTGCACTCTTATTACATCTTTTTCTTTCCTTCCCTCTTGTCATCATTGCACATTCAGTGTCCCTCCCTAGCCTTCCCCTGACTCCCCCAATCTCTGCATAAACCAGTCACATCATTGATCTCTTTTAATTTCCTTATTTCACGTCTGTTTTTGGTTTGTGTGAAATGTTCTAGCTTAATTGAAGAGGTAGACTTTACACTAATGAAAATCTCATTTTGCACTTTCTACCCACGTCTGCCTTTATAGTAGATTCCTGTCAAAGATAAAAATAAATTTGGTACGCATGTTCAGAGAAAACATCAGTTGACACAAGAATGTTGCGCCAGGCATGTTGGCTCACTTGGGTGCCACAAGTACAAGAATCCCATTTGACTAGATTGATGCTGTTAAAAATTAAGCATCGTTCCAGATCATGATTTTATAGAGTTCTACAACCACCTAACCAACCAGCTAGCCACTATTATGGCCACTCTTGCCCCATTTGATCCCATCCAGAATCTTGAAGTCACTGTGAGGCCCTCTGGTACTCTCTGAAGTATAACCACTTATATGAGACTTTTATTATTTTCAAGTTGTCTTGGAAAGTATTCAATAGGATTTCCTTTTAAATTGTTTATTTTTGTTTTATTTTCTACCGTTTTTAGTTATCTTTTAGTGGAGATGTTTCACAAACATTCAGTACATGTACCTTACATACATGGCTGGTCAAATTTGGCATTTATTATTTTTTGTCACAAAAACGTGGTTTGAATGAAAGTTAAAATACACAACTCCTCCTTACTCGCATTAAATCATAGTGTATGACCATCTTGCACTGAAATCCAAAAATGATATTTTCTTTTTACCTTTTGTTCTCGTATAAATCAGTATTGTTTTGACAAAGTGCTTACTGACAATTCATCAAAAATGTTGAAAATATTCAATAGACACAAATCTAGATGTTGTTCTAAAAGTAAATTTAATGTTTTTGCCTTTCTTAGAAATCCTAAAGTTCCATCCCATCATTAGTCAGGTTCATCTTCTGGACTTGTTTCTCAACTTGTTTGCACTGGTTTGATTTACCATTTCAAATGTATATATAAAATTGTTAAACAGTTGTATATAGAGCCAGGTGTTTATACTCTTAAAGAGGATTTGTTATTGGGTGTCCGTGTGTATGTGTGTGTGCCTGCCTGCATGATAAAGGCAACAGATCAACTATGCCATGGTTTGGGTTTTGTTTTTGTTAGATTGTTTTAATATTCAGTTGTGTGATACAATATATATACATGATTCATGGATATGTATTTGTATATATATATATATATATATATAAATAGCTAAACGATAGTTACAAAGATATGTTGATCAGGTTTGTTACAAGATTGTAAATGTTACTATTCCAGGCAAATTATACCCAAGAGCTCATGCAGGAATATTGTTATGTATGGATAACTAAGAATTATCTAGATGTGATATCGATTTACTATTACCTGGTGATTACAGTCAGATCTGGAATACTGAAAAGACAACATGGTTGTGTAGAAATCTATGCCCAATCAAATAGGAAAAATGAAAAAAGTGAAGAAAAAAAAAAAATTAACAAAGAGTCAAAATGCAGTTTTTACAGATAAAAAATTATATTGTTGATAGCAGTTACTCGTTGTTGAATTACAAATGGAGCAATTCTACATTAAAGCTGTATGCAAGTTTTGTACTTGTGCTAAATAGATATGGCAGGCTGAAGCTTCAGTAGTCGGTTAGTCTGCATTGTTGAAGTACATGGCGAAGCAATCAGGTTTTATTTTTCTATGTACTAGAGATGTACATGTATGTTGTTAAAGACAAGTGCTGAAGCTCTACTGTTCTGGGATTGTTGATAAATATATGCGGACAGGGAACTGTGGTTATTAAAACATGGTGGCTTGAGACAGTAATGGAATTACTGTAGCTGGTGATTAGTATGCATAGTACAGATTTACAAAGGCATGTTTCCAAGATTTTTTGTGCATGATGGAGAGCACCGTACTTGTGAGCTACACCTGGCCAGTTTTTGTTTCTCATTACATTATGTGGTTAGATTATACATGATGGAAGACCCTGGTATACGTGTTCCATTAATGCCCCATTGTCCATTTTAACATTTACATTCCCTTTCCCTTGTTAATTGTACCCAAAACCCCTCTTGGCAGCTGGCTCCCTTGACAAAGTTCATTTTGATTGCCTCCCCCCCCCCCCCCCCCCCCACACGTGAGAACTTTCCTTTGATCTCCACCCTTTAATGTTATGATTGAAAACTCCACATTCCAAGAAATCCTGTGTTTGGCATCCCGTGTCTGGCCAGTGTATGATAGGTCTTGTTGAATTTTACAGATGTAGGCTGGAAACGGCTTCAGAATTCTTGTGATTCTTGAAAAAGAACAAAAAAAAATCCACTCACAATCTCTTAAACGTGTTTTGTATCCATTATGAGCGGGGAGTGAAAAGCTGCCAAGTGGTTGTTTTATTTTATTATCCCATCCCTCACGGTCGACCATTCTCCCTTTAGGTAATGCCCCCTGTTGGAGTAAGAAGGTGAAATGTTTTAAGTCGGAAATATGGCAGGAATGTGGCAGATTTTGATGGGATTTTTCTTCTGGTCACCAGGAATAGTGTTAAACGTTTTGGGGACGACTTTTTTTTTTTTGACGAAACTATCCGTATTGGCTTGCCGTGTTCCGCTAGAATCGTCTATAGAAGGTGTGATCAAGATGATTTTGTTTTGTTTGTTACTTGCATATTATAAAAATATCTCTCTACTACACAACCCAGAGAATTCTGTCTCTGAGGATTTGGCATAGTGGTTGTAAATATGCTTAAATACTCAGTCATATTCGGATCCAGGACGTGGTAGGTTTTGTCGTTCAGGAGGGTTTCTCCAAGAGCCGTAGAAACTACCTGGAAATGACACTGCATTTCTCTGTACACTGTCCTCATCTCTGGGCATCTGAACGAGGGTCAGTCTTCTGTATGCTCTGTTCTAGATCAATAAAGAAGTCCACAGTAAAAGCTGATATCCATGTGAAGTTGGTGTGAGTTTATGTAGAATAGTCTAGGTCTATGACGTACCGATTGGAAAATCCTTGAACATCGTTGTTTGGAATCCCATTGTCTTCCTGTCAAAGACGTCTCGTCAATACCATCATGATGGTCCCAGAGGATGGAAGTAGGGCGTTCATTCCGAAGATTATTCTGCATGACACCTGGAAAAAAAAATACATTGCCCTGAAAGAAAAAAAAAATACATTGCCCTGGAAAGCCCGATAAGAATGCTATGTCTGGGTAGGTTATAGCACTGAATTTACTGACAGTGAACCCACTTTGCTCTATGTGTTTCATTCATTTATTTGAATCCATTGGGCTCTATATATTTTATGAAAAAAGACAAATCCATCACGAACCACCGTCATTCGCGGGTACCATACCTGCATGTCCCAACATCCTTACCTGAAGCCGCAGCCAAACTAGAAGGAGCTGGATTAAAGCACTTCACCAACCAGATGGTCAAGACTCTATCCGTCAGTCGTCGTCATATGACTGAAAAATTGTTCAGTATGACGTTAAACCCCAAGCACTCATTCACTCAATCCGCCGAATGAACTAACAAAGGTCGCATTACTGCTACAACACAAATGAAATTCTTCTCTACTTGCTGGTTGGTGAACAGATCTCGCTATTTAAGCGTGAATATGACCGAAAGTGTTATTGCCTTTAAGTCACATGTATACTGGAAGGAATTAAGCAAATTAATTGGTATTATACAAGCACAAAGCGCATTTTGGCTGAAGTCCAAATTTACAACTTAATTAATATGTGTTACATTTCTCGTATATATACATTGATTATTGAGCGTTCACGCACAGCTCGATTGGCCACAAAGGAATTATTCATTTTCGTTTCAAACTTTGACTTAATTCAAAGGTCTTTGCGGATCCGGTGCCATGTTTTCTCTATATTAGGTGAATGTTTCATGCCTCCCGTTTAGCGCCACGAACTATGGTTTTTGTCTGCTATTATCTTTTATATGTACATCCTGCTTCATGCATCTCCACCCCTGAGCACGCCGTCGAAGAGGTCAACTGAAATCATACTTTCGGTTTTTTCTTATATCCATATATACCAATGAAATGAAGACAGTATCTTTGGACGGAGTTGACTTCGAGAGAAATTCTTGTGGATGACGCACATCGAATACCAAATATATTACATGTACTTCACCTGAAAACCGACTAAAAGGTTCAACTCCTGTAACCCATGCTTATAACTAAATCTGTAATGTTATGGGTGGAGTTCTCTTAATTGGCGTTGCTCCGACCATTTGTCTTAAACGCACATAATTGTAAAGCTCATAAGAAGTCCCATTGATTCTCACTCTCATCCTAAAACTTGCTGAATTCACGGCAGAGATAATTAATTTATGTCGGCTGAACCAAATTTCCCGAACAATTCAATTACCACTAGGCTATTTTTGATCTTGAGCGTCTTTTAGAAAACGCTGTTAAACGGGCGATCTATGAAAGACTAGTGGTGTATAGTGCAGCGCGAACAAGCTGCAACATTGCAAATTGCGTTGGAAATCTTCATGCAGTGAGATGAAGGGATATTTATAGGGGACCTGTTTTACGAAGCAGTCGTGATGTGACTGCATGGTAAGACCCAGTGAAGAAATACGTAACCATGATAAATGTTCTTGGCAAAACACAGTAAAACAAGGCATTTGTGCCATGTAGCTCATACATAATGGTATATACTACACAGCTTCCGAGGCCTAGGTGACTTCTATAGACCCTGTTCTACAGCGGGCGATTCCACAACGTAATTTCTGAATTAAGTCAAATTTTAACACTCTCTGTGACATTGTTTAATTTTCGGTACTAGAAGTTGAAATTTTACCTCATGTTTTGTTAGGCAAGATGTGTGAAGTGGTCAAAATTTTAATTTCTAGAAACCAAAAGTGGGCTGTAAAATTATTTTTGATTTGATTATTTAGCCAGTCTTCTTTATTTACTGCTCAAACACTTCAGTATTCTTGCCGAAAAGGTGCAAGGACGTGTCTTCAACCAGCTATATCTCAGAGCATCCGGGTCCTAGCTGTTTCTTGGACCTATGTTTGTTGGACTGGTATAACAGCACACGCCGCCTTGGTATTTGCGCCCGGGGTGACGTTACATATAACAGCACACGCCGCCTTGGTATGTGAGACCGGCGTAACGTTACGTATGCCAGCACACACCGCCTTGCTACTTGCGATGGGCGTAACGTTGCTTATGCCAGCACACGCCGACTTGGTATTTGCGACCGGCGTAACGTTACATATGCAAGCATGCGCCACCTTGGTATTTGCGACCGGCATAGCGTTACGTATGTCAGCACCCGCCGCCTTGGTACTTGCGACCGGCGTAACGTCACATCTGCTTTGAGAAACAGCCCCCAGGAATTATAGACTTAATTACAAACGACTTAGGCCTATTTTCTTCATATTTCATTTGGACGGGTGGGGTTTGAGGTGGGCGGGTGATGATTCAGTTGGTAGCCTCGAATCCAGCTACGGCTTTTAGTGAACTTAAGTTAAGCTACAGCTAAGGCCGGTGACTAATTCCTTCACGGGCACTTAGGTTTCCTCCATGCACCCTTAAGCCACCGTCACAAAAGTGAACGATGATTTTTGAGTGTGGCCATAAAACCAAATCAAATAAATAAAGAAATTAATGAATGAAAACTGAAAAACAATCACTGGACGAGCCTGAACTGTCTACAACGTTTGCAATATTCTTTGGTAAGGTTTGGGTTTATAAGTGATAGAAATGCACGATATGTATAAGAATGAGCTTGACGGTATAGTGTTGTGAAGTCTTCTGACATATTGGTATATGCATGAATTTGTAAGTATTTGCATATTTATATAGGACAGACGGAAATTAAACAAATATACGGCTTATCTTGTCTTAAATATACATGCGCACAACTTTTTGAAGTTTGGAGGAAAAAAAAAAGAAAATGAAAACACCTGCAGCACATGGAGAAAAAAGTATCTTCTCCAGTCTGAATGAAATGTGCACAGAAAAATGTAGATTTTGACCACAGCTATGTGAACCGTTTGTGAATGTTTAATTCTGACCACAACCTTGACGTGGCTGTAAAGCTCTCAAGCTGAAATCGTGATACAACAGTAAGGAAATTCGGCAGCGACTTACATTTAATCTCCTGCTTCTGTGCTAATACTGTTCCTGACCTCAGAAATCACCTAATATAGAGCTAGCTGTATTTAGTGACGGTGTCACCTAAAACCATCACCGGTCTGAAGATAATCTACATGGCATTCCCCGGAACACGTTCACTCTCATTGACCGGAGTCCGTGTCCGGTTTTTGCAGTTATGATGGCGCCAGTAAACTGCACGGTGCTTTGCTGGATACACTCCGGATTTCGCGCTTTTTGTCTACTTCCTTAATTGTATTTCTAATGACTTGCATAACAAGAAGTATAATCCCATTGACCACAATTATGTACAATCTTATTGGATGAAGATGTGTTTCATATTTGTTTTTTCTTCGTTGTTCTTCCATTTTTGTGGATTTCTTAGGCATATCTTTTGAGAAACTTTTTTCTTAATTATGATTTCCTGAAAAACATCCGTTGTTTGAAATATAATTTTTGACGATTGAATATTCCCGAACAGTGGTTTCTAGAATTAAACGAATCGTAGTTGAGAGGCTGCTCTTTGTCTGTCCTTGCATGGCCCCCTATAGCCATTTAAGATGTCGCAAGATATGCCTCCATATATCATATGTCGTTGATCAATAGGGTTGTACGTGCCACTCCAGCTCCTGCTTCAGGCCCAGGCGCATTTTGTGAAATGGTACATGGTTTTGGTCTTGAATAAATCTGATTGTCGTGATATCAATTAATATATATTCAAGATGTTGGCATTTCAGCTTCAGGCTATAATATTTGTATATTAATACATCTGCAATAGGATGTTTTGTATATATTTTAGCACATTTCAGATAGCCTACATAAATTTACTGTGTATGGCTGACATGCGCTATGTAGCCTGCTGTTTCTGTGCGGAATTCAAACTAAAGTATAAACATAGGCTTCTGGAATGCCTGCGCCTGCAGACCAAGTAAATGTTTTCTCACTTTCAAAGGTTTCTCGGATAAGTTGTTGTATGTGTGCGAAACGGTTCTTGGAACGATCTGTCAACGAGAATGGCTTTCTTAGTAGTTAAGCATAAACTTTAAAATAAAGTTAAAGGCCTCTTCTGTACCGATGGTGAGTAGAATGTGTTGCAAAATACATCCGTCACCTGAATATCCTGAAAATTGATCACCCTCCTTAGCTGTCACGTTTTTGACGTGAGGGTCGCATGTTCTAATTAAAGCTCACGTTCTCACAGTTAATAGACTAAATGTCATGTTTTTCATTGCACAAAAATGTTGATTTTGTGTGATGTTTTCACTTTGCATAACGACGACATAACTACAAAAGGTCTGCAAAAGCCTCCGAAGCACAGTTAAAAATGAACAAAGCGATTTTTTCACACAAACAACCCCCATACACACGCCCACCACCACTCCCACCCCTACCCCAACCCCCACCTCCCTGCCCCCAAAACACACTCACACACACTTAACACGACCGCCAGGAATTTGCCCTGGTACTTGGCCGTTTGTTTTTATCACTTCTGGTTCTGTCAGGGTTGACAGCTCTGTATGTAGTGGTCGGGGTCGCACACTAATTTACACCACTCTTAAAGCCAGGCCCCACTCGCCGAACTGTGTTCATGAAGAGAGATGGATTATACAGATATAACATATGGTGAAATGCTCACAGGAAATTAACAGCAGGACTCATATAGTGAGCCAATGGATGAACCGTGTAATGTTATATAAGATGATACCGTGAGGAGTGTGTTATCTGATCAGCCAATCAAATCTGCGGTGCAGGGGAGATCACTCTAAATGACTTTTTGACATGCTATGTGCACCAATCCATTTATCGTTGTAATTTACAACACGAATCAATGATTAAGGCTTAACGTCACTTTGGCAACAATGCGTCCCTATTGTGGCGACCCTGAATATGGATTTCAAAGCCGTAATTAAACTAAAAAGGATCTTGCACACATTACAGTTAAACTTCCACGAATTCCACGTAGCCTTCTTTATACGTAAACAGGGCATCTGTGGCCTGCACAATGACCCAGGAGCCTCTCATCAGTGCTGTTGCTCATGTTGACTTCCTCTCCGGTTCTCCGATTCTTACGGACTTTACTTCAACCCATATATAGAGGTTACATACATGTGAAGGCCAGCTGTGATTTCTCTTGCATGGAAACAAAGCATGCATACATGTGCCAGCATGATCAAATAGTCATTATTTATTTCGGTTTAAAACATGTTTCTGATTGCAGTTCTTTTGCATAATGCTCACTCTACTGTCAGTTCTTGACACCCAAAGACTGTAGGTCCTACGCCGTTCACGTCACGCCTGATTAACTCGTACAAGCACGATTGTCTCCCCTGCTATACCATGAACCGCAGAAACACCGTCTTCTTCAAAGTAAGACGCCCGGGAGAAAATTTCGACGAGAGTGTTCCACGTTACGATTACCACTGAACGTATTTTCTGAAAAATATCCGAGGAAAACAAAGCAGCAGATAAATATTTAAAGAAACTTTGCCTTGATATTTAACCATGCCGTCATAGTTACGTTCAACAGGCATAATGAGAAAAATTAATTCTCTCTTTTTAAAACGGTCAATATTTATCAAGGAGAAATTTGTCTCAAAACACTAGTCCGATTAATATAGTCGACCAACCAAACTTTGGGTCATATAATACATAGCATGATCTTCATTATAAGGAGTACAGGCCAATTTGCCTTCAGGCCTAGGTGTATGTTGGACACAAAACTGTCTTAAAACAAATAATACGCGCTTGAAGAAAACAAAAACAACCAGGAATTTATCTGAAATAATTATTATCCATAAATATTATTTTAGTTGATTGTTATTGGCAATTATCACATTAACTTTCTGTTATGCCATGCTGATAAGAATTGATGTCGTTTGTAAAAGGTGTGAAGTGGAACAGAATATTTCTCATACGCCATACAGACACAGGTGAAAACTTCTAAATTTAGATGTGAATGGCAGAAATTATTTTCATAGTATATGTATGTGTACGAAATTGTTGTATATGTACAAATGACGTATAAAAGCAAAGGCGTAAGTACGCACCCTCTTCAGTCCCAATGACCGCCATCTTTTCTCACTTGCTGTTACTTCAGGGTCCAGCAGACACGTTAAGGAAGGACGCCGAGGCATGCTGGTAGCAAGTCAGCCTGCATATAAACAACACACTGTCTAAAACCCTCCAGCTTTTTCGATGCATTCACGGTCACGACTATAAGGTCTCAGATTTGAATTCATGCACATCACATAAAGTCGAAAGGCCACGCGACATGCTCTGATCCAAATTATTAAGGCTTCAGGTTCTCTTCATTTCAGACCTTGCATAAAAAGCACACGTACCGTTTTATTTGTTTTATATCGAGTTAATAGGGTTCTTGCCTTTGAATTGCTACATGTAGGAGACTCAGAGTGTGGGTTCAAACCCAGCCTGTGACATGCATTTGCATAGATTCCCTCTCTCTCAAGGTCCCTGATAAAGGCTGTCAACGACGTTCGCCATTTGGTGTTATAAGGACAGAAAAGTAAAATTAGTGTAATGAAAACTGGACAGAAATCCAGTGAATTCAAACACATATATACTGAGTGTAGGACCTATATATTTATGTGTACTGACAGCTCAAAATGTATTTTTGTCCCATTTAGTCACAGTCATGCACAACGTTCATACCTATCTATCTATCTCTCTCTCTCTCTCTCTCTCTCTCTCTCTCTCTCTCTCTCTCTCTCTCTCTCTCTCTCTCTCTCTCTGTATATATATATATATATATATATATATATATATATATATATATATATATATATAGCTGTCCTAACCGGAAATTTACACTTGAAAAATTAATTTGTTCATTTTAACAAAGTCTGTTGTCAGAGTGATGCTAGAATGTATTCTGTTATTAAAACACAACATTCTATCATACTCAACGTCATATCCTGTTAGTCTGATAGATTCTTCATGTTGAATTAATAGAATACTTGTGTTATATTTACCAGAACAATCTGCTGCAATATTTAGCATTTAGCACATTTAGCATCACACAGACAACAGTCTTTCTGTTAAAATTAACAGAAATATTTTTTGAGTGTAGAAATAACGGCTTCAGTGCTGATTTGTTTTCACAGTTGTCACTTTCTTATATAATTTCTAATCTGGAGAGAACAAATATTTAAGCTAAAATAAACAAATCGTGTATTTACACGAATTAAGCATCTGTGAACGATGCATTCCACATATAATAGGCCTATATTATGATACATATCTGGAAATTTCAAACCTGAAGCTACTAATATAGTCCAAGTGACTGGTTGACTCGACCTCGGCATAATGTGCATGCAAAGGGTGGGCCATCATGTCTGGTGTCTTCGCCAAGGTGTTTCATTGAGGCAGCACTACACGTATAAGTAAATGTCTGCAAACAGGAGGCGCCGTCGTGATATATCTGAGAAATTGTTGAAAGAGTTGCTTAACCCAAACAAACAAGGCGCAAGTAAAACATAACGATTGTTATAAGGAGAACTTGGTGCCCTCGGTGAACTATTTCTTTGAACCGTTGCCGCCGATCGACCGCTGGCAAAAGAGGTTACATGCATGGTGGGTCTAATAGAATCGCTGATGCAATCTTGTTCATAATGACCTTAGGTATTTACCAAAGAATTTTTCATTGCGGTGCATGTTATATACCATTCAAGTTTAATAGATAGACAAATATTTATTTATTTTATTTGATTGGTGTTTTACGCCGTACTCAAGAATATTTCACTTATACGACGGCGGCCAGCATTATGGTGGGTGGAAACCGGGCAGAGCCCGGGGGAAACCCACGACCATCCGCAGGGTGCTGGCAGACCTCGGCCCACTTACGGCCGGAGAGGAAGCCAGCATGAGCTGGACTTGAACTCACAGCGACCGCATTGGTGAGAGGCTCCTGGGTCATTATGCTGCGCTAGCGCGCTAACCGACTGAACCACAGAGGCCCCGATAGATAAATAGGTTTAATTTAATTAACTATTGCAATATGTGTATATAGGCCTACGTCTAAGCTTCAGCGGATGTGATTGCGTGTTCGAATCCAATTCTCTCCGGCTAGATTACTTGAGGCATCATTAAATATATGTATACGTATATAAAGAGCTACACAGAACTATGTTTTGTCCACCGAAATATGTAAGTTTAGTTTTTAAAGGTTTGAGGAATTATTCATGTGGGATCCTGAGATATTAAGCCACAGCACTGTGGCAATATATTTAGTTCGCTGTGAATCGATCATTGTTGATTAGAAGAGCCAGAATGCCTGAAACACCGTCATCTCATTACCTTGGCGCAAATCATTCCATGGAAAGGAGTCGCCATTCAAACTAATTATGTTTTATTATGTATGCATGTAAGCTGGGAAATGCTCAGGATTGCCCATTCAAGGATCTTCCAAGTGTCAGGTTTCTAAAAATAGAAACCTTGTCTAAATCATATGAGCAGAGGAAATATTTCTTCAAACCTGCCATTGGTGTTGATGTGTGATGTAGCACTCTATGTTATAACATGATTGCCGCAGCATTGCTCAGCGCGTGTTTAAATGAACACGAAGGCTTGACATGTTGTAATGGGTTATTAAGTATGTGAGGTCATCGCTGGCCCTGGTGGGTAAAACGCTGACTTTCCTCAATCGACTGTTAGACACTTTACAAATGAGGTCGTGTGTTCAAATCTTTGACTGCATTTTTTTTAGGCCAGCAGGTAAGTCAAGTGTAGCCTAGTTTACTCTCCATGCATTATCAGTCCGGTTTATTTCTCCATGCCTGGTCGCCAACAACTAGCTTGGTGGAATATTCTTGAGTATACAGTATTACACACCTACCAAGTATAAATAAAGAAAATTTAAACCATCGCTGGTGTGTACTACCCTTGGTACACATATATAGGTTACAGTGCATGTTATCGACATCAACCTAGAGCGTATAGCGTATAATCAGTCAAGCAGAGGTTACGGGCTGTGTACTGCAGGCGGTCGCGGATATAGGAGGTGGCGGTCGGGTGGGGGGGAGGGGGCAAGTGCAGGGTCGGGGACACTTAAAAGTCGGTCACATCAAGTTCGGTACAAATCAGACGATTTAAATCGCAGGCATGCATGGTGCATCTACAGAAGCTTCTGTGTATAGTAAGACAAATATATATTGTCAATGTGAACGATGTATTCGCTACATCAGTGTGTGTATGAGCGACTATTACATAGCCTCCTACCACGCATATACCTTAGGAGGCTATATAGGGTTATACCCTTCCATCTCAGTCTGTCAGTCAGTCAGTCAGGAATCTGTTGTCCGGTACATGTCTTCACCTTGCTTATCAAGTTCGAGTTTTGTGGCGTTTTCTCAAATTTCAGCAATACCTTGGGTGTTTCTTTCCTTGTTTACACTTGGACGGTTTTTCTGACTTGTAAAAAAAAAGTATTTGATTGTATAAATCTGAAACTTGGTAGTGGGCTTCATACATACAGCTTCGTTTAAATGGCAGATGAAGTTCGCGTTTTGCCCTGTCCTACCTGCTATATATGAGTCCCTGCTTTCAGTTGGTTACTATGGATTGAAACTTAGTACTTTGCCCTAACTTGGTATAAGAGACCAAATTAATTTTCGACAGTTTAGTCCATTTTCTGGCGACTCAAAAACACGTACGGCAAAAACAGTACTCCTGTAAAATGCTTGCCTTGTTTTTATTTATTGGTTGATTGATTTATTGACTGATTGATTTGATGGTGTGTTAGATTTAGATTGGATTCAAGATTCTCTTTCGTATCAAAATGAGCTCCACTGACGTTTGATCTTCAGTCTTTAGTTTTAACATTCTTAAAATAAAAGAATCTTTGCAACAGACAGAGCCATCCAAATCTAAACAATACCATTTCGTCTGTGTCTATATATATGTATATCTTTCCAATGTATATAGCTCACAATGCCAGAAATACCTTGCGAGAACCAACCAGTTTTTCATGCTTTTCATACCATCTGGACTGGCTTGCTTTTAAGCAGTACATGAGCTGATTTTTCAACACCCAACATGTATTCGTTGTTTCTGCTTTCTGTTTTTCTGTCTTTATCTCTGTATATATGGTCTATATATTGTGAACACCAAGTTTTACGCTGTGCAGTTGCCACTTCTGTGATGGAGTCAGTAGAAAGCTCCGTGAAAAAAAAAAATAAAATAATAAAAAAATGCACCAATTTTTATGGCAAATTCATGACAAGTATACACATGCAACACTTGTGTATAGTTATACTCTCAATAACATATGTACACCGTTACCGCGGATAATGAAAGTGTATGGTTACGTTTGAAAGCTCTGTAATTTTACTGGCATGCTGTCATATATGTTTATATGAAAATCTCTCTCGGCTGAAAACTGTTAACCAAATAAATTTATATAATACACCGAATACATAACTAATCAAATATTTTTATCTTATGTCAGCGTGTATATGAAAGGGTGTCAGAAACTCTCAATTCTCACTGATACGATTCTCAATATCGAAGTAACGTTTATATTCAGATATAGCCTCCCAATGTTTTAATTATATGTTTTTCTTAATTAATTCTTGTGTGTTCTCTTCTTGTATGTCAAACTAAAAATAGATCTACATGTATATATATATGATCAAATGGTATGCACATAGAGGGAAATGATTATTTGAAGAATGTTGAAATTGAAGATATCTTCCAAATATAACTGTTCCATTCACAGCAACTTCCGTGTCTGTGCAGGCCTGTTTAATCTATACATAGAAACACATAAATATAAAATCAGTCGACAAATACCTTATAGTACATATATCTACGCGAATGGATTAATGCCAAAAATTTTAACTATGGATAAAATAGGTATCTCGCGAGTTTAATACATGAATATCTTTATTTATCTTTTTTAATATTGTTTAACGCCATGCATATACACTCAAGAAATTTTAAAAAGGTCAGTTTTATATTTGGAAGCAACTAGAGTGCCTGTATAGGCGTATAAAACCTTCCGACCTTTGGCAAATAATTGACAAACTTTTTCTTCTTAAAATTCATCAGTATAGTGACTTATATAATTAGAAATATAGTCTAAAGTTACACTTTAAATTGGTAAGTACTCTTGTATTACTAAGCTTCATGTAACACTGTAGTATAAAAACTTTCTCAGTTATGGTGAACACATTCTAGATTAAGGTTAAATTTGTCCAGACATTTCAACCTATGTCTATGACAATGTATATATACTAATGGAGTACTACATATATATGATAAAAACACCAATCAAGTAAATAAATGTACATTATACATTGACGATTGAGGCGTATATGAAAGGGTTACGTATCTGAGAGTGTATAACAGACATGCCTTACTGACCATGCTCATGTAGGTGATTTATCTGTGTCGTCGGTCAGCATACTGAGCGTCCTATATCACAGACGATAAGCACGACCAGCGACATATGCAAAGGTCTGTACATTACACATTCCCCATAGTTTGACCGGGTCACAAGTTCGATGGCGCATATCAGTTGGTCACGAATGACGTATACCTGAAATGTTTGATACGCCTGACCTCTTCTGACAAGTATATATCTATACCATTACACACCTGTGTTTGATTTAAATCAAATCTCGCCTATCTCGTTAAATGATTAACCCAAATATAAAAAGTAAGATATTCCGACCTGTAGATAGTCTATATATAAAGACGAATCGCATTCAGTGATCCACGCAGAAGTATTGAGGCTTTGGACAGGGACGTTTCATACCGGTGCATATAGTATTACAGGGAAATATATCAACCATTACAGAATTTATCATATTTGAAGGTCTTCTCGAGAAAAAGCTCTAATAAGATGAACAGCAGTTACATTGCCTTAGATCAACGGTTGTCAGCTCAGGAGATCGATTCATCCACGTCAGGATATGAGTCCTTCCAAGATCTAAGCGCGGATCTTATCTCCGATACTAAAGCGAGTGTCAACACCACCTCACAGTTATCACGGGTAAATACAAAGTTGTATTTATTTACTTATGTATAACTTCCCTTTTTGCTATGCAATATTCTCAGTTAAATTTATTTCACTTGCATGCGTAATCATGGTCATTTTTTTGAATAGAGGAAAATGGTACAGAGAATAATGTAAAACAGCGGACATTGTCGGGTGTTTTGAAGCCTTGTGTTCCACTAATCAGATTAATGCAAGACACGAGTAGTGTAACTCCGAAAAACGAAAGGCTCATGTACACACACAGGCATGGAGACAAAGCCACAAAATGCAGACTAAGTATTAAATCAACATAAGATATAGATACAGGATAATGAAACAGCAAGATAATGTAACAGCCCGATATTATCAAAATAGGTGTTAGGTATATATAGTGTATGCCTACCTAAGGGAACCTCCTGACCATGTAGGCACAGTCGGGATTTGAGCACGAAACCTCTTAGTTCAAGGGTGTAATTGTAGTCTGTGTCGAAGATGACATTTCATTAATTGACTACTTAGCCAGAAATTTATTTAATTACACACTTAATTTCCTTTCCTGTTATATAATGACATTGTAAATCCGTCCATGTAGCTTTGTTTGTGGAATTTCTAAAGAGGCGCACTATATATAATATATTGGGGGGAGGGGGAGAGTGTCTTTACTATATATAGTACATCACTTGACACAGATTTACAAAGTACTTGCACATCTATACGGCGTCTAGTTTGTATCAAATGTAAATTCTTTAATGTAGCAAAACGCGTAAGTTTCTTTAGATGTTTTAAATGTTGAACATGTCAGGTGACCTAATCAAAAATGTTTTAATAACATTTTTAAGGAGTTTTAAGGACATGTAACATTTTACTGTTTATGTTGGAAAATTAAGGACATACATCATTAGCAAAGTTTTTACCTTTCATACGTTTTTCCAAATACACATTAGCGAGAAGGCATGGTTGGTGGAACTGCAAGTACAGCGTAGACTGTATTCTGGCTTACAGCCTACATATACCGGTACTCGTAACAAAAAAATATTGAGAGACGGACCGATACAATACTCATCGGATTTAATTCTAGCGACATGGGATAATTTTATATGATATTTATGTCTTTTTCTTTTCCCTCAACAGAAAGTCAAAAGAGTGCTGTCAAAATCATTCAAGAAGTTCACTTCCACTGTCACTCAGAAAAGCCCCCAACGGAAAAGCTCCCAACGGAAATCCAGAATGGAAACGGACCATATTGTTGTGTATGGACACGGTGACGCCACAGGAGTGACGTTCTGTATAGTCAATGCTGCTTTCTCCTAGCCCAAGTTGATGCTATCACCAATAGCTGTGACGTCACTTCTTTATTACATATAGGAGTGAAGTTTCGTCTCGTCAACGCTGTTCTCTTTTGTATACCCGTGTAACTTAATCGGTTGAACACAGTGGCGTCACAAGATTACATTCCGGGGGTCGGTCAAACCATCAACAGTGGCTTGTATATCGTACGCACAGGCGACCATTAATATAGTCCATAGAGGAGGAAGCCATTTCCATCGCCGCCATTTTATTTTCTAATGCGAATGAATAGGAACCCAAACAAGATGGTATTTTATCCCTTTGAGGTCGTTTCTGTGATCTGGATGATATAAACTGTATCTGGGATACCAACTATATCGCTGTAATATTGTGTTCCGGTGACTTGAAACACACTGAAAAATCCCACTGCTTCCTTCTCCCATTCTGCTGCAACAATTGCAGACTTGATTCCGACCGTTCCGTTTTGACAATGAAGTTATCACCTTGAGTGCGTTGGACATTTTCACCTAATCCTGCCATGAATATAATTCAGGCCACCAAATTTTTTCCCCCGAAGAATGGTTTTTAGAAGCTATCTTTTGGTAATTACCTGTGTATACATAATTTGTGCTAGTCAGGTGCTTAGCTTACCTTTAACCCATCTGTACATATCAGGTTTGTGAATATATAAACATATTTATACCAAAAAAAATTCTTTGTTTCAGTATATTATATTGGCCTACAGTTGGCTGTATATAAACACGACTCAAATCGACACCAAACCTGAGGATGGTCGTGGGTTTCTTCCCACCACCCGCGACGAGTTCAAATCCAGCTCGTGCCATTCGTGGGAAGGTCTGCCGCCAACCTGCTAATAGTTATGGTTTTCTGCACGGATTTCTTCCACCGTAATGCTGGCACTATATTCACGAGTATGGCGTAAAACACCAGTCAAATATAAATAAATAAATCAAATCAACACCACAAGCAAGCATAACATGCAAGATAAAACATGCCCACTTCAGAAATCCTTTGCTCTCTCGGATACTTCTTGGGCTGAAGCCTTGTTTAGGAGAGCTATAGGTCGCGTTCGAATCCAGCTTCCGTTGGCTTGTTGCAGGGCTCAGCGCGAGTTCATGCGGGTCAACCAGTGTTTTTGCTCTAACGTCCGAGTGCTGAGCGTTAAGCGAGGCAGCAACAAGTACCATTGTTGAAGTCTTTGGTATGACCCGACTCCGGTTTGATGCTTTACATGCGTGTTTTCAAAGCTCTTTGAAAAGCTCTCGAAACGATCCAGACATGGAAAGTTAGGTGGACACCAGTTTGACTATGTGAAAATTTTAGCATGATGGGTCAGATTTATAACGCTCAATGGATACGAATTTACGAGATCAGTTAGGATGTATCAGTGAAATGAAACAATAAGAGTCAGCAATGTGGTTGGGATGAGTTCAGCACCTTTCAAGGGACACAACTGTGAACCACACCCTACCATAATCGTTCATTCAGAGTAACTTCCCTTAATAGTGGCCTTCTGGGGAGGACAAAAATCTAGCACATATCACATGAAAACGGTCATGTGAAACAACAGGAGTATGTGAAAACTGTGCGTCTTCACTTCCGCGTATATACTACGTTAAAAGTAAGCGTCCGTTAACGCGTAGATCACCCTTTTTTATCACTCAAATATGCTAATTGTTAATGGGTCAACAAATTTTCAATACGTGGGTTTATCAACACATACCGGTATTAAATACATGTAATATAATTACACTAGAGAGGATAACCACCCACTGCAGATTTGGCAATATCAAAGGAAACGGGAGCCGGAGGTTTCGTCGCGAAAAACGTCTTTAATATTTTTTTTTAAACAATTCGGACATACCACGAGTAAGATTTACTGAAAAATCACATTTCTGTTAATTTTTTGTTTAACTTGTTAAAGTACAAAATACGATGAATTCTAGACTGCAACTGTGATATTGCCTAGTCTGTGCGCATTGTGATAAGAACAGCTAATCACATATTCTTGCTCAGAAGAAAGACCTCTTTCAGGAAATATGGTTGGCCCTGAAAAGGGCCGTTGGAATTAGAGTGGTTACCCACTGTGGCTGTACACGCAATTTAGGATCTTTTTGTCTTCGTGGGCAGGAGAACAGCCTGGATGTTGGGAAGGACGCCACCTCGGGGAATGGCCACACCAGACAGCAGTCTGTTCAGCTCCTCGTCATTGCGGACGGCCAGCAGCAGGTGTCGTGGGTTGATGTTTTTTTTCTTGTATTCTCGGGCAGCATTTCCAGCCAACTCCAACACCTCTGCTGTCAAATACTCCATCACAGCAGCCAAGTACACGGGAGCCCCTGTTCCGACACGGTTGGAGTAATTACCCTTCCTCAAATAGCGATGAATACGACTAACAGGAAACTGAAGCCCAGCACGAGACGACCTCGATTGAACCTTCGCCTTTGCCTTTCCGCCTTTGCCACGTCCAGACATCTTTGGATTGACCTCAAAAACCTTGTTTTGTGTTTTCTGATGCGTCGATAGAAGCTAGTGAAGGACATCGGACTTTCATCCTTTTATACACATCGCGAGGATTGTACTATTTGTGGAAACATATTCGCGCGTAAAACATCAACCAATCAACGGCGACTGTGGGTGCTCTCTAGCACGTTCGCGCTTTTTGTAGCTCACGACGCTTGGACAAATAAAATAGAATAGTGAAAGAGTTAGCTCAGATAACATGCGGCTTGTGCGGTTTTTTATTTTTTATATTTTTAAGTGCTTGTAAAACGGCGCCAGCTGCGAGCCTATCATGCACTGGGCTATACATTTTTGGGCTGTGAAAGCCCAGAACTGGAGAAACGTAAATTAGGTCTAAGCCGAGAGCAGGCAACTTTACATTCATTCATCAAGTTTTTAACAGTTCGACCCGCTTTCTCAAAACTTCGTAAATACATTTCACGAAACTTTTCTCGTAAACCACGTGACACCAAAGGCTCTTGAACCCATGAATTGAAGAAGGCTTGATGGGCATTCTAAAAGTGACATATGAAGTGAAATAAGAAATTCTAAGCCAGAATATCCAAGCTTGGCGCACTGATCCAGGAGCCTCTCATAAATGCGGCTGCTGTGAGTCCAGCTCATGCCCAATGGGGGATGGTCTTTCAGCAACCTGCAGAAAGTTTCTTCAGGAGTTTCTGCCCTGTTTCCTCCCACCATAATGCTGGTGAGAGGAAATCAGACAGAGTCTGGTGGAAACCCACGACCATCTGCAGGTTACTGGCAGGCCTTCCCTCCGTGTAGCCCCAGAGGAAGCCAGCATGAGCTGGACATGAACTCATAGCAACAGCATTGATGAGAGATTGGCACAAACCACCTTGACCAGTGAGGCCACCAATTAATTAATATCTGTTAAGACCGACATATGGAAATCACATGCACACTGTTGTTAAATGTTATTCATATGGTTGTTGTGTAATGAGTGAGTGAGTGCTTGGGGTTTAACATCGTACTCAACAATTTTTCAGTCATATGACGACAAAGGAATCCTTAGGGTGCATGTACGTGTAATGTGCCTCCTTGTAGCAGGACGGATTTCCACCGCTCTTTTATCTAGTGCTGCTTCACTGAGACGACTTACCAAAGGCAAGTAAGCCGCCCCGCCCGAGCCATTATACTGATACGGGTCAACCAGTTGTTGCACTATCCCCTTCATGCTGAACGCCAAGGGAGGAAGTTACAACTTCCTCTTTTAAAGTCTTAGGTGTGACTCGATCAAGGATTGATCAAGGATCCTGGTCCCGAAGCCGTTGGTGTGTAATGCCATACTCATGTAATTTTCTTGTGCGTTCGAATCCAACTCCTGCTGATACGGCCAGAGATATGACAGGTACCTGGCCAAGGTCAGTGGTTCACACTGGTGCCCAGGATCATGAAGCAATCTTAGACTTAAGTCAGAGTTTCAGTGATTAAATTTGGTATGCTCCATATGCCATTTTAGCTGAAATTTGTTGGACAATAAATTACCTAAAATTTACATTGCCAAGCAATAGTTTGGCCTTATTTCATAAATAAATTGATTTTGGGTCCTAAGTAGTGACAAAAAGAAACAACCAGGGTACAGGGCAAATTCCTGGTGGGGCCTAGGGGAGCAAAGCTCCTTGGAAAAACTGTTTAGCTGTAGCCTAATTTGGAAGCTGTGGCAGGCAAGTATACCTTGTAGTTATTTTGTCATTATGCGAGATGAAAACATCAAATATCAATATGAAACACATTGACTGTGAGAATGTGATCTTCAATTATAAAACGTAGCACTCACTGTCACATCAAAAACGTGACAATTGACAGGTATCATCAACCTGTCCGCCAGGTATTAACCTTTCTGCTTTCATATAATGATAAATTCTTATTAAGCTCTGCCCACTTTCCTTCCACCATGATGCTGGCTGCCATCATATCGGTGACATATCTTGAGTACGGCGTAAAACACCAGTCACATAAATAAATAAACACCAAGGCCCCAGGACAGCACTAGAATCCACAAAATCCCTGTCCAAGGTTGGGTTTGAACCAGAACCTTGTGTGTGCTAGTAATTCACAGACAAGCATCTTAGCTTCTTGATAACAATCCTCTCTCTGAATAAGATTTTCAAGTCAAAACACAAAGTAAAGAAATACATTATACTAGGATAGGGTTTACAAAAAGTAAACAAATACATGGCCGATATATATCTATGTTTTAATGTAAATGTACATTATCACACACAAGGTACACACACATGTACATTAATTTGTTTACAGTATACAAACCCAGAAACCCATTAGTTAATAGGCTTCTGACAAAACTTTGGAAGCCCATTGAAGGAATGTCCCTAACATGAAGATGTAAAGACTGAATGGACACTTCAATTGTTGAATCCTTAACTGCGTGATCTGAGGTGGTAGTTTGGTCAAAAATTGCATAAACTTTCTGCTGCTATAGAATAATTGATCACTGACATAGTAACCCAGTGAATGTCATCCACTGGTTACCCCCCTTGAACTGCAGTATTTATAATTCTGTTATTTACATGAATACACGGCTTTCCTCGTCATTAACAGCTTGAAATTCATGGTTTCCAAGTACAGTCTTGCACTCAAGAAAAGAAAAATTACATTGTGTACAGACATCATCTAGATCCACAGCACAGTACTAACATTACTTCCATCGTCATCAGCCAGCTGGAGGCTTTATTTTAGTCTTGCCGTTCCAAACATGCATTCGTTGAATTACACAAACCATGACAACACCATAAAACAATAACTATTTTGTTGAATAAGAAAACACTCTTCTCACTGGTTCGAACAGCAAATGACACTTCCACACTAATAAACGTTAGGTTAACAGTTTATGGTAATACTTACAATAAGTTGCATGTTGTTAAAGCTCTGTTCTAAACTTGATACAGGTGAAATGAGGAAAGGCACATGTCAACAAGAGTTCTCCAAAAGACTCGGTCATGGTGGGAATTGTCAGAGTAAATGTCTTATAGGACATAACCAAAGAATTTTCATCCCTTGGGCTGACAAGTAGTCCCCTATCGACCAACATTTATCAAAAGTCCTCTTTAACCAGTGGCTATATCCCAACAAAACATATCACATGAGCAAAAGCCTAAAAAAAAACTACAAAGACATACATGTACATGTATTACAGTGATACAAAATAACGAATAAAAATCATATATACAGAAAGACACATAATGTTAAAGTTTTACAATATTCAGCACAACCACTGTTACAGTAAATGTATACAAGACCATGAAAAACAATGAATATTTAGGTAAACTTTATAACAGCTAAGCCAATATTAAATTGTTGGGGTTGGATGCAATATTTCCTTTTTATGTTAATATATACAGAGATTGTTTTGACTGCCCAAGTTATAGTCCACCCATTTTAGGTACTTGTATTTGTTCTTTTTTCTCACCTGTTCTGCTCAGACAAACCTAGAGGGTGTACTTATAGTGCTGCCTTGTTTAAACACTATACAAAAACATACCAGATGCTACATTTGTTATAGACAGTGATTTATTCATTTTCATGTTACGTGTTTAATGCTGACTGGTTTTTCGTGAAGGGCACATCCTCCTCGATGGAATGCATGTAAGACCACATAATTAATGGCCTCGCCAACACTGTCGAGTCTCGTTGCCACCAAGGCTTTGAGAACATTGGAAGCAGGTGAATTTTGATGATTCTGCGTCCAAGACTGGAACTAACCCAACACCTTGACTGTTCCAGCCATTGAAAGGTACTTAAGCCTCTTAGCCACTCAACCATCCTAATTCTTCAACTTTTTCAACCACCTTAGGAACCAATATTTTAAAACACTCTGAAACAACTACAGAGTGCAGAGAAATAATCTGCACATTTTTATGAAGTTTACATCTTTAGTGACACAAACAAATAATTTTTGGCCCCATTTTCCAACTAATTCTATACATAAATTCCAATGGAAAAAGTGCTTTAGAGGTTGAAAAGGTTGAAGATTTACAGTACGTGTATCACTGGCTCACATCATGGCATAATCTGGTCCCATGGTTAGGTTTGAAATAATGAATATGGAATTTCTGACATCTTTTGACATCCAGAGAATGTTGACCTTTTGACTCTGATGTGAATGCTATTCCATAAACTCAGGCTTCAATTCTACCATAATAAAATGCAGCTTAAGGATACATTTCTTGCAGCGCTATACTATAAACACATGAATGACCCTTTTAACTGATATTTTTCTCTTTGTGGCTATGATTCAAACCAGTGATTAAAAATAGTTTGATCCACAAAATCATTGCATAGTTATATATTCACATGGAAATATTATGCCGTCCCATCACTCAATTGCACCAAATCAGTCACAAAAATTAGACCAATCTCTTAATAGGTCTGAACAGTTCACACATAAAATAGACACTTTTCAAACGGTGCAAGATTGCCCAACAAAAGAAAAGGTTAATTTTTGAGCCATGAATATTATATATCTATCATATGCATTTAATCTTAATTAATATCTAAAATATTGAAGTTTTTAGATGAAACTAACATTCCAAGATTTTCTAGTAACAGAGCAGTCACTAACTGTCTATAAACAGCTAGCAGTGATGTATTTTACAAATGGCAATTAAGAAATGTGCAGATAAATACAGGAATATGATGTCATCAGGTTTTAAGACCATCTATCACGGACAGGTGTTGTGTTTATCAAGACAATGACATTTACAAGTATTTGTAATTATGTGCTTACTATCAAAATTTATGGCTTGCCTCACAGAACCATCAATATTGGTCCAGTTTAAAACTAATCAATCAGATGAATATTAATAATGCGATTTTTCACAAAAATGGTGCCTTCTCTCAGGAAAAGGCCTGTCCTAGACATTCAGAAATGGACAGTAATACAATATTTACCTCAATTTCTTATATAAAAGAATAGTACTGGATTTATTAGGGTTCAGATAAGTGATGTGTAAGACTGGAACAGGCAAAGAAAAGGCTGTGTTACCAATTCAAATAATACAAACCCTGATACATCCACCAGGTTAATTTAAAAAAAGAGAAGCTTTTCAGAAACAACTTTTTTTTATTTCATGTAAGAGGTAGCTATCTGAGTATATGCATTACCGGTTATACATCTGCAATGTGACAATTGCTTGAAACACCAGAGTCCACATTATGATTGGCATCACTGCTGGAGAAGCTGATCTATGGCAGGTCAAAAACACAGCAAACCACTTCACAGATTTTCCCATTAGCAACTAAAAGAAGCATTTAGCTCTGTAACTGACAGTATCCAAGTGCATGCATCATGTCCAGCTTCAAAGACAACATATTCACAGTTTTTATGTACACTGTACCAATTTTATGATGTTTCTTTTTTGTTTATTATTATTTAAACACAGTTATTTAATTCAAAATACTGGTAACTAGGCATTCTAGCCACCTCGATTAAAACTACATCGTGCCAGAAGCAAAGAAAAGTAGGCCATTAGAAAATTCTCAATATTCAGCATAAAAAAGGATGCAATTAGAAACATTTCAGGATTTTTGTTAGGTGCAACCCTAAATATTCACTAGCACTATTTTGGTAACAATCTGATTGTGAAAAAAGTTTAACAAGGGCCGGCATGAAGCTGCAATGAGTGACATTTCAGTCTGTTGATAACATGGTTATGATGCAGGCAGAAAAAGATAAGTCTTCAAAATTACCATTACAAAACAGAGGAGAGCAGGGAGCCACACCTACGGCGATGATGATCCAAAGTTTCTTTTCTGTGTACATACATGTACTTTAATGTAAATATTAAAACACAGAAACTAACATTGAAAGCTCTCCATCAATCATTTTTTCTCTGCGCTTTAGTTTATTCCCTGCATGAGGAATAAATGTACTATGAAAGCTCACAGAAAAAAATGCAACTTACATGATTTGTCGTTAAATATATGTAGCTCAAAGGTAATTCAATCGTATCAAATATAAAATTTAAAGTCACCAGCTATGATACATAAATATGTAAAACCCAAAACCATACAAATGCAGAGTTATACATATACATTAGCTAGTATCAAAACCATATCAAAAAACCTTAAATTACTAAGTGACAAAATGAAATGGGATCAGGTGACATTAGTATAACTGCATCAAATATTTCAAGAAGTGCAATGATGTCTATGTAGTTGTACAAAAATTACACATTCAAATAAGTTTGATTTTTTGCTCTTTAACATGAAATAATTCACATGCAAACCATGTCTACTGGCTAGTACCCAAGAGAATGAAAAAAGAAACAAAACAATTCAGATCACTTCTCCTAAAGACGTTACCTAATATCTTGCACTGGAATCTTCAGAGTGAACGAATGTTACCAGTTGTCCAGGAAGTCGAACCCAGATTTGACTACGCTGTTATTTTCATTGTCTCCTTCCTGCAAATTATAACATCAAAATGCAGATGTAAGGATCAAGGAAATGACGTTTACTTGTATCCCTGTTTTACAAGAAGTGGCTCATCTTACATTCACCGTTCATCCACGTCTAACATAAATGTTTGTGTTTTCTAGAGTTACTTCCCTTGCCCTAAAATTTTCCAGTCAAAAAATGGCAAGATAACCTTACACACATTTCATAAATTCTTAAGCTAAAGACACAGCTACATGTATGTAGGTAAAGACACTGGCGAAATACATCATCAGTATGCTCCATAAAACCCACCATACAATGAAAACATTAAACTGCTTTTAACTGAGTGAAAAACAAAAGAAAAAACCCTAAAAAATAAAACAGCTCTCAATAGTCTGTCTTCTGATGCATTGTTTATTTTCACCCCTTTCTTTTCCTTTAAGAATGTGCATGTACCAACTGGGGTCACAACTCACCTCTGTTGAGAGAAGGCTTTGTGACGGTGCCTGTTCAATAGCCTGGTTCGTTGTCCCCTGAATCTCTCTTACGGCTTGATCACTTACATCCTGACTACAGATTAAGGGACGGCGTGAAGGAGAGGATATTTCACTGTTAAGCGTGTCACTACTGCTTTCTCCAACAAAATTTGACCATTCCCCACTGACTGGTAAACCCCTGTCTATTCTTGCCTCAGTGTTCGTCCCTGGAAGGTTTTCACAGCTTTCTCCCTCAAGCAGG
Organism: Liolophura sinensis; assembly: GCF_032854445.1. Classification (NCBI taxonomy): domain Eukaryota; kingdom Metazoa; phylum Mollusca; class Polyplacophora; order Chitonida; family Chitonidae; genus Liolophura; species Liolophura sinensis. The sequence continues at coordinate 32,268,825 of NC_088300.1, forward strand.
TTGACAAAGGCAGCGTTATCCTGTCCAACACTGTCACGTTTGCTATCCCCAAGTAGAGTCATACCAGTGTCATCCAGGCCATCTTTGACCTTCTTGTTAATACCAGGCGATAGAGGAAGACGGGTGATGATTGGGGATTTGAGAGGTGATCGTGCACTGAGGCTCGAACTACTGGTTTTCTGTGAAATCTGTAATACAGCTGGCTTTGAGGTGGAGTTCTGACCTCTGTCAACATCTCTACCGTTGTTCAATGCAGGCACAGTACAGTCTTCTCTGGACTCGAGCTCGAAACTCTGGCGTACATCGTCAAAACTGGACTGCATGCTGTCCTGACTACTTGGGTAACCCGAATCGCCTTTTCTCTCCACCACATGAAATGGAGAATCCCAAATCCTCTTTGATACACCGGGTTTTCCAGGCCCATCTCGCATTTTGTGACCACCATTCTTTGGCGTTCCAGTTGAAGGTATTTTGGATGTGGATTTAACTTTTGTCAGCTCATTTGGTTCCAAATCTTTCAAAGATAAGTCTTGCTGACTCTGAATAAAAACAAAACAACAACTGTACATTTGTGTTTACATGAGCCAAAACTCATATTCTATAACCCTTGAATCCTTCACATATAGAGAACATCAAAGACGATAAATCTCATGTTTTACTCCCTTTGGTGCGCCGGAAAAAGACTCGTCTGATGACGTAAATTGAACAGACAAGTCCATTATTAAACAGGATGTTGTTTTCGCTGATAAAAATGAACAGATAGAAATGCCACGTGTAACTGAACACTGTTAATTCCATTCAATCCTCGGCAAAAGGCACCGTGATGGCAGACGATTTGTAACACTGTATTTCATTCCCTGTGAAAACATCACAGAAAGATCAGAAAATGTATACGTACCAACCAGTGTGCTGCAGACAAATTGTGAACAGCACTTGACAGAAGCATTCATTTCACATGACAAATGTGCCTTTACCATGGTGTCAACGAATGTTTCAAAACATTGTACCAATTATTTTCAACAGCCACATTTGCTGTCAGTTTGATACTCATTCGAACTGAAATCAGTGACTGTATAGATTGGTACCCCTTTTGTCTAGAAACAAAGGTTTTGCCCAGTGTGTATGATGTTGCATGCCGCACGCTATTTAGAATAGCTTTGCTGAGATATTCCAACACTACTTTGTATAGGTGGGAAAGTCCTTACCTGACTGGAGTTTGGCTTATTTAAATACGTATTACCAGAATTAAACGTTTTGCTGAGGATTTATGGAATTGAAATGATGTTCCCTGCTATGGGTGTCTAGCGGCACTTTTATAGTCAATAAGGTGGACAAGGTTAAAAACATTTTAGGTCTCAGTCCACACCTTTCAACTAAAATAATAACCTCGTCCATCTTATTGACTATAAAACTGTCACTAGACACCCATAGCAGGAACATTATTTCTTTAATTAAACAATTTCTTGTCATTTCATGAAATGACCAGTGCTTTGCATACCTGACCAGGAAAATGTTCTACAAGAAAGTACATTGTTTACATCACAGAGTCTTACCATAATGGAAATAATTTAGCTTGTTCATTTTTTTTCAGGTGCTAGCATTCTGTATATTAACAAACATACTATTACCACATGCATTTTCTGCATGTAAATTACACACACAAAATTGTTCAGAAAAAGCAGTGTATTAGTCAAGTGAGATATATGTTGGAGAAATAACAAAATTTGGATGTTACAATTGCTATTTATCAATTGGATAAATGGACTGTTGTAACTTGGTTAGAGCCAAATTCAAAATTTTTTTCCTTATAAAATATAGCGTTCAGTTTTTATGGGTGGAGGAAACTAGAGTGCCCAGGATAAACCACTGACCTTAAAACAAATTACTGACGATCTTTCCCACATGATGTAAAGATGTGCACCCCACATTGGTGGAAAACGAGTTGTCTTTAATGACAGCATAAACAATAACATACACATCGATGTCCTCTTATCATCACCAAGGCTCCAAGAATGGTGGGAGCAGAAAAGTCTAGTACAAATTCATGTTCCAAGGTCGGATTGAGCGTGCTTTATGACTGGCTACTAATAAACGGGATTTCACATTATGTAGAGTATATATGACAATATTTATTAAAACTTATATTTATATTTATTTTATATACCAGTGAACAATCTTTTCTACTACAACCTTAAGCTTGAATGGCCATGATTTGAATTTCACTCACTTTTGTCTTCCAGCTAAATGGTCCTGAGTGCTCATCTTGCCAAGTCCAACACTGAAATGATACACATTTAGGATTAGGAAATACTTATAATAATAACATATCAATATAAAGGCATAAAACTCAGTGTATTGTTAAACAAACAAAATACAGTTTTATTTCATAATCGTCAACAAAAATGAAACAAATACAGCAATAAATTAATTCCTTTCATTTTATCTTATGACATTAAAATGTTCTTACAGAAACTAATCTCTAAATACATGTACTCCAATTCCTCAACCTTTTTGCATATGCAAGAGCAACTTTCAGTGCAATTTATGCCTCTTTTTTTGAAGACAAAACCACATTGGATAGGTATGCCAGCTTCATGGCTTCAAAAACACAGAATAACATGCAAGAAAGGCTGAAGAAATACAGTAATTTTAAATAACATACCTTGTTTAATGGTGCTAATATCATAATGATGTCAAAGTCTCTTTCAAAGAGTATCAAGTGATATTTCATGTATGACATGTATAATAAAGGTTCATCTACATTTATTTATTTACTTGATTTGGGTTTAACGAAGTTCTAAACAGACTACAGTCTGATGCTACCCAAGTGAAGGTACATGTATAAAACACAGGTGTTCAGTCAACTCATACAAAAATCTGAAATGATAAAAACATTAAATCTACTGAAACATTTCGAAGTATTTCTCTAGTTCAGACACATCACAATTTTCTGAAATACACAAATAAAATGTGATATGTAGAGGAATTTTCAGAACAAAACTCAAATTGGCCCTGGATACCAGTTGCCCTGTTGTTTCAGAGAAAAGACAGACACTGGGATGAAAAAGAGGAAACTATACATCACACTCATAGTTTTGTCATTTTTAACATTTCTGAATTGAATTCTGAACATTTTTCTGATGTATTTTTTGTATAAATAAAGAGGAATTCCTCCAAAGAGAACAAATCTCATGCCTGTGTTGTGATTTCAAACCTAGTATCTGGCATATCTTTGCAGCTAATATGACATGTCTGATTACCACAAGGACTGAGAAATATGCAAAATTATATGTCTGACATAACAAGTTAATCCAGCAGTGAATCCATCTGATTATTATTTCAGATAAAACAATAACACATTACATTCTGCAAAGTTTATCTCATTTTACCATACTGTGGCAACCTTAAGATGAGATAAGTTTTACTTTTGAACCTGATCACAGTACCATGGTCCTAAACAAAGACTTTTCTACTCGTGAAAATGTAAGTAAAATACTTGATTTTGACTGGTACCTGTTTAGAAAAGTATGTATTAAATAAAGCCTCTAACTCATTTGGTAAATGGTGGGTTGCCCTACAGCCTCTACCTGGTTTCTTCCCGCCATAATGCTGGCCTCAGTCGAATAAGTGAAACGGTGTCAAACACAAACCAGATAAGTAATAAAATGGTGTACTGTATCTCTTTTAAGACTTTCATCGTTTCTGCTTTATTCACTACCTTCTGGGTGTTCTTTTGTCATGTGCTCTGTGCTCTCCGACCCATATTTTACAAACTATCACACTGTATAAGCCCACAATTTCCTAAAACAGAAGGATTGTGTGCAATGGTCCATGATGTGCAAAAAGAAGGCATACTAATACTATCGTATTCTCAGACTATATATAGTACTAGGCGTTTCCAGTGTGGTACATGATATGTTTAAAAGTTACTGTTATTCTAGTCCTACTCCAGGAGTAACTGGACAGGCCTTGGAGGTTCATGATTGACTGTTTCAGAAATTTTACGATGATTGCTTCAGATATGAATGGGAGCAATCCATGACAGTGGGCCCCTGCGTACCGGTAGGGTTGGAATAGTATTAATCTAAACTGAGTAAAAACATAATAATGACGCTATTTCATTGTAAGTGTTAACCATTGTTTACAGATTTTGCCAACTTTCTTTCAGTTTTTAATGTTATAAACTTAAGGTGGTTGTAGACTGTAAACTAAACTTTATGTAGTATGTAGCTCTGTTGGGCTGTGATCATGTATAGTATGTTGTTGTTGTTGTTCACTCTGAGACAAGCGCCTGAATACATCTATTTAACAAACACGATGCGCTGAACTTACATCGTTGTCAAAGTCAACAATAATTTTTTCCCCACACGGCAATACTAGCTTCGGGAAAGAAATATCTTTCTCAGAACTATCCTGGTTCCTATAACGATCTTTCACGAAGGAGTGTATAAGGAAATCGTCCAACATCTGTTCTCGTCTCGCTAAGTCCCAGTTTTCCCATTCCGGTTCGCACTCCACTTCAACTTTCTTGCAGTCTTCCAGAATTTTTTTCGCTAGAGGATTGATTCCAGAAAAATATACCAAAGCTTTATCTTCCATTTTAAACCATGAATGTCAACCAACAAATTTTTAGAAAACTAAACTACTCTCAACCTTTACTTGTACCGCTGTCAAACTACAGTTGTAATGAAACCACAACTTGCGACAATATCCGGAGAAAAATATCCCGTGTCCATTTCACCATTTGAAGATTACCCTTGGCTTGAGTTATTCCAATGGATATTTTCAGTTGAGGCTTTTTATTTGTTTTTTATTTGTTTTATAAACCTGAAAAGATATTTTCTTTTTCAGACATGTGATAACGCAAGTCCATTTTCGTATGTTTGTCAATGACTTTCAACCTTCGTTTGTTGTGACCGCAAATTGTTGGACACAATCCAACAGTACTCGTCAGCCTACATCCACGAGGGGAACGGAAGTACATCCACCAGGAGAACGGGCATCCATCAGGAGGACGGTCATGTAGTGCGCATGACCACACATATGGCGCGAAATGTAAAGTAGTGGGATATAGTTACACATTTGTGTTCACTTAAAAGACATACGGATTATCACTGTATATCTCATACTATTAACTTAAATTTTATTTACTACAGGGCTTCTCCAAATAATCGAACTATAGACAACAGATGATGAATAAGACAAGGTATCTTATAAATTATCGGTATAAATTATCGAACTATCGAAGACAGATGACGAATAAAGACAAGGTATTCTATATCATAATAACAAAACAGCCCACGGCCTCTCCAGACCCGTTGTCCCGACATGCGGTTCATAGGCCTGTAGGACTATACAATATACAGGTACTTGGCAAGACGGTGGTTTTCCCCCGGCATCTATATAAAATGTGCCTAATTTACCTTCATATAGATATAAAGTACAACATCCATACGGAGGACGGTGGCTAATTTAACTTCCTGCAGGTATACAGTACAACATCCATGAGGAGGACGGTGGCTAATTTACCTTCCTGCAGGTATCAGGTACAACATCCACGAGGTGGGCGGTGTCTAATTTACCTTCCTACTGTTATAAGGTACAACATCCACGAGGAGGACGGTGGCTAATTTACCTTCCTGCAGGTGTAAAGTACAACATCCATGAGGAGGACGATGACTAATTTACCTTTCTGCAGGTGTAAAGTACAACATCCACGAGAAGGACGGTGACTAATTTACCTTTCTGCAGGTGTAAAGTACAACATCCATGAGGAGGACGTTGGCTAGTTTACTTTCCTATAGGTATAAAGTACAACATCCACGAGAAGGACGGTGGCTAATTTACCTTTCTGCAGGTTTAAAGTACAACATCCACAAGGAGGACGGTGACTAATTTACCTTTCTGCAGGTGTAAAGTACAACATCCATGAGGAGGACGTTGGCTAGTTTACTTTCCTATAGGTATAAAGTACAACATCCACGAGGAGGACGGTGGCTAATTTACCTTCCTACAGGTATCAGGAACAACATCCACGAGGAGGACGGTGGGTAATTTACCTTCCTGCAGGTATAAAGTACAACATCCACGAGGAGGACGGTGGATGCTTTACTTTCATATAGTTATAAAGTACAACATCCACAAGGAGGACGGTGGCTAATTTACATCCCTATATGTATAAAGTACAACATCCACGAGGAGGACGGTGGCTAATTTACCTTCCTGCAGGTATAAAGTACAAAATCCACGAGGAGGACGCTTGCTAATTTACCTTTCTCCAGGTATCAGGAACAACATCCATGAGGAGGACGGTGGTTGCTTTACCTTTCTACAGGTATACAGTATAACATCCACGAGGAGGACGGTGACTAATTTATGTTCCTATAGGCATAAGGTACAACAACCACGAAACGGACGGTAACTAATTTATGTTCCTGCAGGTATAAAGTACAACATCCACGAGGCTATAGCTATAAAGTACACCACCCACGAGGAGGACAGTGGGTAATTTATCTTCCTATAGGTATAAAGTATAACATCCACGAGGAGGACGGCGGCTAATTTACATCCATATAGGTATAAGGTACAACATCCACGAGGAGGACGTTGGCTACTTTACCTTCCTATAGCTATAAAGTACAACATCCACGAGAAGGACAGTTGCTACTTTACCTTTCTGCAGGTGTGAAGTACAACATCCATAAGGAGGACGGTGGCTAATTTACCTTTCAGCAGGTGTAAAGTACGACATCCACGAGGAGGACGGTGGCTAATTTACCTTTCTGCAGGTGTGAAGTACAACATCCATGGGGAGGACGGTGGCTAATTTACCTTTCTGCAGGTGTGAAGTACAACATCCATGAGGAGGAGGATGACTAATTTACCTTTCTGCAGGTGTAAAGTACAACATCCACGAGAAGGACGGTGACTAATTTACCTTTCTGCAGGTGTAAAGTGCAACATCCATGAGGAGGACGTTGGCTAGTTTACTTTCCTATAGGTATAAAGTACAACATCCACGAGGAGGACGGTGGCTAATTTACCTTCCTGCAGGTGTAAAGTACAACATCCATGAGGAGGACGGTGACTAATTTACCTTTCTGCAGGTGTAGAGTACAATATCCATGAGGAGGACGGTGGCTAACTTACCTTTCTGCAGGTGTGAAGTACAACATCCACGAGGAGGACGGTGGCTAATTTACCTTTCTGCAGGTGTAAAGTACAACATCCATGAGGAGGACGGTGGCTAATTTATCTTCCTGCAGGTGTAAAGTACAACATCCACGAGGAGGACGGTGACCAGTTTACCTTTCTGCAGGTGTAAAGTACAACATCCACGAGGAGGACGGTGACTAATTTATGTTCATATAGGCATAAGGTACAACAACCAGGAAGCGGACGGTGACTAATTTATGTTCCTGCAGGTATAAAGTACAACATCCACGAGGCTATAGCTATAAAGTACAACATCCACGAGGAGGACGGTGGCTAATTTATCTTCCTACAGGTATAAAGTACAACATCCACGAGGAGGACGGTGGCTAATTTACATCCATATAGGTATAAAGTACAACATCCACGAGGAGGACGTTGGCTACTTTACCTTCCTATAGGTATAAAGTACAACATCCACGAGAAGGACGGTTGCTAGTTTACCTTCCTATAGGTATCAGGTAGAACCTCCACGAGGAGGACGGTGGCTAATTTAACTTCCTGCCGGTATAAGGTACAACATCCATGAGGAGGACGGTGGCTAATTTACCTTCCTATAGGTATAAGATACAACATCCACGAGGATGACGGTGACTAATTTATGTTCCTGCAGGTATAAAGTACAACATCCACGAGGAGGACGGTGGCTACTTTACCTTCCTATAGCCATAAAGTACAACATCCACGAGGACAGTGGGTAATTTATCTTCCTATAGGTATAAAGTACAACATCCACGAGGAGGACGGTGACTAATTTACATCCTTATAGGTATAAGGTTGAACATTCACGAGGAGGACGGTGGCTAATTTACATCCCTATAGGTTTAAAGTACAAAATCCATGAGGAGGACGGTGGCTAATTTACATTCCTGCAGGTATAAAGTACAACATCCATAAGGAGGACGGTGGTTAATTGACGTTCCTATAGGTATCAGGTAAAAAAATCCACGAGGAGGACGGTGACTAATTTACCATCTTTTTTCTCCGCAGATGGGAAAAGCCCAAC